>NW_007579363.1:97245-161385 GCF_000690725.1 Stegastes partitus | reverse complement strand
ATCGGAAAGAGGAGACTCTGAGCTTTCATTTGATGTGTATGTTGTCGGGAAACGTGATTGTGGAGCATGCGCACATGTGGCTGTGATGTGTTTGGAAAGTGGTCACGTCCCGCCGGCGGCACGTGGGAGCGGTACGGGGTTAAAAATACTGTTCTTAAATTATTATTATTATTTTTTTTTAAATTGGAAGTATATTTTGAGTGAAATCACCCCACGTCGCGCACCCGAACTAGAAGCCGTGCGCTCTCCGGCTCTGCAGACAGAACCTTCCTATTGGATCCGGTCCCGCAGCAGGTCACAACGTTTCCGACCTCATTTACTACTGCGCATGCGCAGAGCCGAGAGCGGCTATTAGTGGTGCTATTATTTAACACCAAGTTTTGATAATTTAACCTTTAAATTGCAGCTTAATGTTGCTGTGTCATTTTGATCTGTTCTAAATATTTGAATGGCATTGAGTGCACACTGTAGTCTGATTGCAGCTCAAATAAAGCAGCTGCAGTTTCACTCTGAGACATGCTTTTGGCTTTTTTTTCCTTTCTTAGAAAAGCAAAGTCTATGCTTTAATAGTATGAAGCTTTTAAAAAGCCGTCTTAAACAAATGTATCCATGCAAATAAGGTATTTCCAAAGAAGTTTAGGAGGAGAGATGGTATCGGAAATCAAAAAGAGGTACCAGTGCATCCCTAGTCTAAACAACGATGTCTGGTTTTTGCCATTGCTATTCTTCGCCCACAGTATTTTCTCCCAGCCCTCTGCTTTCCTGTTGGCAGTGGTATATGTATGCTCCATGTACACGCATGGTCATGTGATGTACGTTTTCAGGCATGTTCATATGGATGGAGGTTATTCTGAAACTTCTTGCTGGTCTGCACAGACACAGTTTGTCTTTGTAAATGGCATTTGAAGATGTAAACGTATTAGTGAACACGTGCAAACTTCCTGGTGTTGTCCTTTAGGTCCACATCGGAGTTCAGGGTGCAGCTTTTTTTTCAGTCAACTCAAATGAACCTGATCAAAAAAGCAAATGGGTTCGTGAGTTCACAAAGTGTTTTTGTAAGCTGAGGAACTCCATCCGTTGCCAGAAAGTGACCCCAGCAGAGAGCCCTGAGGACTCCTGAGATTACGGGTTGACCAGGCGTCAAATTGGAACAGTTATGCCCCTAAAATGACTCATTTAAGACTCACGCACACACACACAATAGTTCATTACCTCCAATTTGTCTGATCAGATTAGCCGAGGTCACAAAAACAACCGATGACTTACTGAAGGAGAAGTCCACTTTAAATAACTGTGACAGTTTCTGCTGAACTCATTCTGGGTTCATGTTCTTCTTTGGCTATTTTTCTTTTGTGAATACACAGCGAGTGTAAAATAATGATGCCATCTGACGCTGCCTCATTTTCAGCAACTACAGTGGAGTTATGACGAGAAACATCTCAGCAATCTGTTTGTTTCTCAAGTGGAATTGTAGTGCAATAAATGCAAGTAAATGATCAGCACTTGTGTGTGTCTGTCAGGTCAAGAGAAAATCTCATGTTTAGGTGTTTGGCCCTCAGTAGTCAAAAGATTATTTATAAGGGAAATTTGTTCAACTTAAGTCTTAACTCCTGTTTGTATATATCAATTGAAAACTAATACCAATAGTTCCATTTTAGCTTTTTTCAGTGTCCTAGCCCCTTTCTCTGAAGGTTTCTCCATAATTTGTATGATGGTTAAGTTTTTTAGGGAGGTTGCAAGAGTTCACAATTTTTATAAAAAAAGAAAAAAAAAAAGATTTTCTGTGGTTTAATTGCAAAAAAAACCAACATTTTTTGTTGTTGTTTTTTTTGTACTTGAATTACCTGAATGCAACATGTCAAGGCACATCCTCTGCTTTCGGCTTTTTGGCAGTTGTTGGAAATACTTAATTAAAAGATGAACAGTTTGATGTTGCACTTGAGGATTATTCACACAGTTTGATTCATGAACTGAAAATCCAGGTTTTGAGAGCATCACAAAACAAGAATGTCTTTAGGGGGCGGGGATCAGATTTAGATGTCATATCTGTCCCCATATCGCAAGATCTGTCGGCCGATGGGGGGAGTGACAGCTGCTTCCAGTTCTGTGATCTGAGATTTGGCAGTAAACTGTAAGTGGGGCTACTGCAGATACAGAAGAGCCGTGTGAGGATGGCAGATATGTGACTGGCTGTTGGCGTTTTCTCCCACAAGTTTTAACATCATTGGAGATTCAGTCAGACCGTTCTCCACCTCGTTATCATTCTGCTATAGGGACAAAAAGTTGTACCTTTGAACAGCTTCTCTAAAAATGATGAAACATAAAACCTAAACGGATGATTAACATAAGAGTTTGATTTTACTTTTACAAGCCTATACATGAAGTCTACACCTGGCGGGTCAGATTAGCAAACACAGTGTTGAACAGGTTGAAGAAGAACGCAGCTGTCTCATCATTTTTTTAGTTTCTAGAAACGCCAAACTTTCTGCTCACCACAAGCCACATTTCAAATGAAAGAGCAGGAGCCTGTTTGGTAAAGATGCAGTGCAAAGGATCACAGTTATTTAAGTGCATTCCAGGTCAGTTTACATCGCAGTGAAGAGAAAAACAAATGCAAAAAGAACAAAACAAGTCGATCACATACGATACATGTGACTGAGTTGGGGAGAGGTGAGAAAGGATGGAACTCAAAATTAAAACTCCCGTTTCTCTTGTGCTTGTACAAAATCTGGGATCTGACTCAGAAATTGTGAGCACTGATTACAGAACTACTTGATTGTGCATTACTGTAGGTTTGTGAGTCTCACAGGAGCGGTTGAATTCAGATCTTCACACGAAAGAAGCGACGATATGAAATCTACTTGGCATTAGGAGGCTTTATGATCAATCTCAGCAAGTAGTTTGTGTTTTGTGCAACCCTCCTTGCTGTTTCTTTCCTGAACCCTCCCACTGAAAAATGATTATTCTGCCAATACTGTAAACCGCTGCTCTACTCCTGCAACCTGTTTGATCAGCCGGTCATTTATCAGCCACATCAGAATCATGACATCACTCCTCTTTGGCCTAAGTGCAGGGAAATTTCATCGGACAGAGAGCCCGTGTAACCTTGCTCTGTTAATGGGAAAGGTAATGTGATTACAGTCGCAGGTTGTGTCACTCTGATCATGAATTCATGTGTTTCCCTCCTTCCTCCTCCTCCTCCTTCAGATGTTCATGGTTCTGCTTCATCATCCCTCCTGGATGCAAACAGTGTAAAACGCAGTCATACCGTTACAGGTGCCATACAGGGAAAAAAATACGCACAGCTGCACAATGTGGAGACTCTCAAGATGCACACGCACGCACAGATGATATAAATGCGCATACAAGATGGGTTACTAGTGCAAGGATGGAGAGGGGAGAGGAAGAGAGAGAGAGAGGGGGGATGTCGAGCAAACCCTCATCGATCCGTCCGAGAGAGAGAGAGAGAGAGAAAGCGCAGAGCCTGGCTGCATCTTCATCCCAGCAGACCCCTCCTCTCTCCCTCTTCCTCACCCTCTCTCTCTCTCTCTCTCTCTCTCTGCCTTTCTGCCAGCTGATGCTGACTGGAGGTGAAGCTGTTTTTTCTCTCCGCTCGTCATCAAAAACAAATAAATAAAAAAAAAATCCTGGATGAACTGATGCAGGTTTTTGGATTTTGCCACTACTGCTCGGTGATGACAGCGGGGAGGAAGCTGTGAATTTCAAGAAAACAAGCCGAGCGAAAGAGAGAGAGAGAAACGTCCAAGACAGTAGCGCAGAGAGAATCACAACAACTTCCAGCGGCGGTGTCCTCGGGGCGGTCTGCGGGGGGATCTCCGGAGCTGTTTGGCACCGACTGAGGTAGGAGAACGCACAGCCCCCCCACTGGCCACGAAGCAACTTCATCCCCGGCATGTATCCGCACATGTGTCCTGGACCGCCACGGTGCGCGCAGCAGGGGGTGGTGGTGGGGGGGAGAGAAAACGCGCCCGTATCCGTCTGTCTGTCTGTCTGTCTGCGGTTTGTCCCTGTGTTTATGTTGCGCTGCTTCCCCCTCAAAGGTTGCCGTAACACACCGTATAGAGACCGTTGCGCATTTCTGCTGTGCGTCTGCAGGACCGCTCGGTGCCGTGCTGCGTTTCAGTGACCAGTTGCGTTCGCGAGGAAAGGTGGAAGTTTGGTGCAGTGTTTGTGCTCCGATTGAAGGTGCTTATTGTGCTGTCCGATCGGTAGCGTCTCTGATCGTGTTACTACTGACACACTGTACTTTGGGAGCAGATCAGTGCAAGTGTGATGTGACAGAAGTGGCCATAAAACAATATCAGGGCTGGATTTATGAGCTCTGACACACACATCAGAGCTTTTTCCACTCCCATAGCTTTGCAGTAGCAACTTCTACTAAATGGTGTTCTTTCAGATCTTTTCCTTTCAAATAGAAAAAAGTCACAGTTTCAGTGTTTAAAAAGTTAGAGAAACATTTTTTACCACAAGTCAAACTGTGCTTATTTACTAAGCTTTCTGAGCTAACCACAGCTTTTATAAGAAGATAATATATTGGTACAAACCTGTAGATATTTATTGTTTGAGGCCCCTTGTTGTCAATGTTGTGCTTTAAATGAAGATAAGATGGGCAGCTCTAAGTGTCCAGCATCACTCTGCAGATAAATGCAGTCATGTAGAATGGTCTGCTGGTGCTGATTGAAAATAGAAAGCTTGTTGGTAGATGGCAGTGTGACACCTTTTCATCACTGACTTGCATCCTACAAAATCACAATAACCGGTAACGTACAACAGGAATTAGTCACAGAGACCCAACAACAGAACAGTCAGCTGATGTACCACAGTGTGCAGACCCCAGAAACTGTGTTTTTTTCCACTGGGGCTTATGATTAAAACCAATAAATACACAGCACACCACTGCCATGTAGCTCCAAGGAGAAACCCGGCGTAGTTTCACAGTTTGATGTAATGACCCAAGAGGTGGACCTGTTGCTGATGTGCAGCTGGAAAACAGTCCTGCAACTGACATGAGACAATAAAATAATCCAAGGAGCAAACTGTGGCTTTAGAGAAGTCAGCAAACTCTTCATGTCTTCACTGATTGGTGCAAAAAAAAAGAGAAAAATATCCACTTAAAACACGGTGCACTTCTGTGTGTTTATCTCCTGGTCGCCTCTTCAGCAGAAGCTTCTTGTCAAACCTGCAGCCATAAAAAGGGAAGTGATGGTCCATTTAGGCAGCAGAAATTGCTGGATAATCAAGCTTTCAGTGGCAGCGTGTTCTCTGGTCTCTCTCAGCGGCGAGTTGTGCAAATATTTATTGTGTATTTTACTTGTGTGCCAAGCAAAGGTGACTTTGGTGGTTTGTCTGGCCCCGAGCATTTTGTACCACGCAGCTGTTTTCCTTGTATTTCAGTCCAATCTCCCTCCACCTCCCAAAACTTAAAGCAACATCATTGCCAGGTTTGTCCAATCGTATGTATTTTTAATGTCAGAACTGATAAGTGATTGGAAGTCCAGTGTAGGGTAACCAGAGGCCAAAAGGCATCTACTCTGAAGCTAATCTGTGCCTCATTACAGTGTCAGCATCAATCCACAACAGGTGATTTTTTGTTGTAAAAAGTAGTGCAGGATGTTTAAAAAAAATGACTCCAGCTTGTTATTTGCGCTATAGAGACAAAACAGAAGCCGAGATCATGTCTTTTTATGTACCGGTAGGCATTTGGACGACTGTGAACGAGTTGAAAATAAGCAGAGACTACATCTTCCTCCACAGTTTACCTGAACCGCGTGGACTTATTAACAACTGTTTGTATTTTGTGTTTCCTCTGAGGAGGATCTGAGCCTGCGGGTATCGAGCACAAACGATTGCTCTGCAGCTCGCTGATCTCGTGTTTAGTTCACAATATTTAAACCTCGCTTGTCTGCTTTTAACAACCGCTTAATTCTTCTCTGAGGGTTTCCCAAATATATGTACTGTTTTATTCATTTAGCATTGTAGTAACTGTCCTCGTCATTGAGTCTCAATGTTGGAATACACTCTGCATTTGGAACAACTTTAGCCACTGCTTGGAAAAAGACAATCCCCTAAGTCAGCTGAATTGAATCCACCCCCCAGAAGTTTCACCAGGCGTCAGTGTAATCTTGTCCAACAGGTTGTTATGCAAGTGCACATTCCTGATAGATTACGCTAACTTGAATGGAATTATTGCAAGAAAAAAAGATGCAGCTTATCTAGCGACTTGTCATTTCACATTCTATAACACTGTCAGATTTGCAATAGAAAGTAAATTTAAACAGGATTTAAATTATGCAGGAGAGCCAGCAGTGTGTGTTTTTTTTATCCCACACATTTTACTCATCACTTCCTCCTTGTCACATCTTTGCACCTCTATTACCCACAATGCAACTCAGTCAGAACATCAGTGCTACTAAAGGCTAATGTAGCTTCACGTCATCTGTTTCGTGGCACTGTTTCAATTGTAAAAGTTCAGCATGAAAAAAATGCAATGAATACACACCCAACTAGGGCTTCAATAGGAACGTCTGTACACCGGTTTGTCCGTGCATTTGTCCAATCAGCCAATCATGTGGCAGCAGTGCAGTGCATGTAATCATGCAGGTCAGAGGTGTTTATAAAAGTTCAAACATCACAATGAGAAATTTTTTTAAAAACAAAACAACGTAATCTCAGTGACATTGACTGTGACTATCAGATGGGTTGACACCAACCTGTTCTTTTTTACAAGGCATCAATTGACGCCAATGGGTCCTGAGAGCCAATCATATATTAGATGGGGCAGGAATCATCACCCTGGTAACCAAGAGAATGGAGGAGAAGCTATAACCACAGTGAAATAGTCGTATTTTAACCCAGATCATCTTTTTTTTTTTTTGAAAACCAACCATGTAGTCTGGGTGCATAAACTTAACCAAACAAGTTGTCATCATTGTGGAAGTCTCAACCTAAGCATACTTTTTTGCCTAAACCTATCCAAATGGCAAATGAAAACCAAAAGTAAACGTGCAAACATGGAACTTAAGAATCACACAGGACGCAAACCCTCATCTCCTGATTGAAAGTCACTCATCCTCCTCATACCTCCATGTGCAGACTTGTACAGTTTAGTTGTATAAGAATGTAATTTCATGGAGATGAGGTTAGGGAACGAGACCATCAAGTGAGTAAGTAAGTATATGAGTAAAGCCTTGTTAATGAGAGATGTCAGAGGAGAATAACCAGGCTGCTTATAGCTTACAGAAAGGCTGCAGTAACTCAGACACTCACTGTTTAGAACTGTGTTGCATTTGGCAACAAACGGAGGCTCTTCCCTGTTCTAGTGCGGCGTTCCTAATAAAGTTCTCAGTGAGTTTATTCTTTCTGCTGTTTGAGTAGCTTTCACGTATAACTCATGTCGCAGCCTTGCCTGGATGTTTATCAGGACAACGGAGTCGGCAGGAAGACCCCAACAGCGCAGACTGAAAAGAGGAGGGACTTCAGTGACCCCAGTTTGACTCCAGTTGTCGACACTTGTTGCTGCTATCGTTTGAAACACCACACAACATGCAGGAATCAGAGAAGACTAAATCATCTCTTTAAGCGACACAAATATGCAACTGTAATTAATAGCCACAATGAATCCGAGTTGCTGCTGCTGGATTCATATTTTCATCGTCGTTTTGTTGCTGTAGTTAACAGGGTTGGAAGTGTGAAAACCAGTTGGCTACTTTCCCGCGTGCAGTAATAAAAACATCAGTGTCATTAGTGCTTCTTCGTCCTCTCACACATACTGGAAGTGGTACACAGCGGCCCACCCAGAGTGCCACTGCAGCCTTACATGGACACACACTTAAGGATCTAAGTTTAAAGGCGTATTCATCAAACCTCAGGCAGCCAAAACACACACACACACACACACACTGCCGCTAAAGCAGAGCTTGAACCTGGAAAACAAAACAGACTGTGTCAGAATGAAGGAAGTGGGGAGGTGAGGGAGGAGAAAAAAAAAAGCGAGATGGAGGGAAAGTTGAGGGAAGAAAGAGAGATATTAGAGCATATATAAAGCACGTATATTAAGCCTGGCAGTAACCCTGGGGGAAATTCGGCAACACAGCAGAGTTACTTTGCTGTTTTGATTTGATGAATATTCATGATTACGCAGAGAGGGAGAGGGAGGGCGCCGGGTTCATCGCATCATTTTGATGTATTGCTGCTGCAGCTTGGGTGTCGGGGTGTTGCAGTGGAGCCGAGCTATCCCAGTAGCTAGTGCCTGATATACCTTGTGTTTATACAGAATCAGTGCAACGTACCTCCACCCTATAAACACACTGACAAGCATGTTCCTGTATTATGATAATCATTGGCGCTATATTTAATCTGAAGTAATTCCTACGTATATCCTTTCGTTTCTTGACACTTTTCCAGGTACGACTCCCAGAGGCGGTGTTTAAGGGATTTGTCTTTACAGCCCGGCGCTCCCTTAGGGACGCCGGGTGGACCCAAGTCAAATGGAATATGTAATCCCCTCAGCCCTCGGGTGTCCTCTCTGTCGGATGGTCCCAGAATACCCCCCACAAGAGACGTCCTGAACCGAATCCTTGCAATGTATACGGCCTCCTTCTGAGCTTGTTACTTTCATCTTTAAGACGAGCCCGGCCATCCGGCAAGAGTCCACTATCATGATTACAGGCTCATCTTCAGGCTTCGCTGCCTCTTCACCAAACATTTGAATTTCTCTCAAGAGAAGCTTTCATCATCACCCTCCAGCAATGATGGAGATCAGAGGAGTGCGAGGTTTCTGTAGAGCTACAAACTCTGCTTAGTGAGGATGTCTGGGCGGAGAGATGGGCCAACACTAAATTGGCATAAAATGATATCAGTAGCATGCATCAACAGTAGATACTTCCTCAGTACAAATAGGATAATTGTTTGACAGAATGTTCAATAGTTTCACCTTTAGATGCAAGCCATCATGAGGGAACATAGTGGAAACACAAAGTTGATTGGGGCTGCAAGGTGGTGCAGTTGGTAGCACTGTTGCCTCGCAGCAAGAAGGTTGCCGGTTCGCGTCCTGGTGGGGGCACTGGAATCTTCCTGCGTGGAGTCTCCATGTTCTCCCCGTGCAGCGTGGGTTCTCTCCGGGTTCTCCGGCTTCCTCCCACAGTCCAGAAACATGTTGAGGTTAATTGGTGATTGTAAATTGTCCGTAGGTGTGAATGTGAGTGTGCTTGGTTGTCTGTCTCGAAGTGTAGCCCTGTGATAGACTGGTGACCTGTCCAGGGTGTCCCCTGCCTTCACCCTGAGTCAGCTGGGATGGACTCCAGCTCCCCGCGACCCTAGTGAGGATTAAGCGGTGTATAGATAATGGATGGATGGACAAAGTTGATTGGCATTAACAAGCCTCAAGTGTGTACCTTCCATGTCTCATCACTTAAGTCACTAGTCCAGTCGACGGTTCTGTCTTTATTTGTAATATATCAAGGTGAGATCAGTCCTTTATCTGTATTTCTTTTTCTTTTTATTGATGTGGCTCAATGTACCATGATTTTTGGACTACTGAACACACCTGACTATAAGCCACACTCACTAAAACCGGCAAATCGGCGGCCTTCTTGCTGCGAGGCAACGGTGCCAACCACAGAGCCACCTTGCAGCCCACACAGAAAATGCTACACAGAAAGATTTTTTAAACTTTTAATGCAATACATACCGGTAACATACACAAATACGTAAATGCTTTTTTCCAAACAGTGCCTGTAACACGGCTGGTTAAGAAAATAATAAATACAGTCGCCTACCAGGAAAAGTCATTGATCGCTATCTTCACCTTCCTCCTGCACTAAAACCACTAAAGTCGTCTTCAACAAGGGAAAATGCAGTTTGTTTCCATTTATAAACCAGCATCTAACACTGACCGTAACAAAAACATACAAGACTCTGAGTGATCATGTTCTGTTTTGTGTTGCTTTCATGCTCCTTGATTAGTTTGACTTCCATCTTTTGTTTAGTTTTCAGTTCCTCGCACGTGTTAAATCAGACATCTCCTCACTCATTATGCATTCACACGGCGGATCTTCTCTCAGTTGTCAGGTTGTTGTTGTACTTCCTGACGCTGAGCATTCCTTTGCGGTAATTTTTGTGATTTCTCGTGTACGACCCCTGCCTGGTCTGGGTTCTGTTTTTGCCTGATCTTCCGTAAGTCTTGATGCATTGTGTATTTTGGGGATTTTTGGACTGTCTCTTGGGTTTTGCCTGCTCCTTGTCTGGACTGGCTGCTTCCTGTATTTAACTTGTTTATTAAAACTTGGACTTTTACTCAAAATCTGATCCCTAAGTTTAAGGTTAGCGCTTTACGTCCAGACCGCCGCTAATGGAGCCTTTTCCTCAACTAAACAATGTCTGCTTTGGGCTCCTCTGCTGCTGAATTTCAGTGATACATACCCAAATATACAACCACAGTTTCACTGCATTAACATCCATAAATATTGATGTCATCTTCCCCTCTCTGTCTTCCTCATTCTTTCTATTAATCTCTCTCTCACATCTCTTGGCATTGATGTATCCCTCACATGGCAGTGCATTAATAGATGCTGTCGATTCCTCTTCTCTTGTTTTTGCTACTCTTCAGCTTTCTTTTTTCTCCTCCCCTTCTTTTCCATTTATCTTTGCATCTTCTCTTCCTGCTCGCCCTGAATCAAGCTGGTTTCTTCTTTTTATCCCTTTTGGCGGCCGGAAAAGTGGGAAAAGTCAACTTGATGCTTGCTGTTAAAAGGTTTTTATTGTTAATCCTCTAAACTCCAAACAGTTTTGGGTCGTTTTTATTTTTTTCTCTCTCCTCCTGTTGTATTTTTCTTCCTCACATTTATATAAAGTCCTGCACCTCTATGGAAACAGCACAAACATGTCTACAAGTAGAGGGGACTCCAGAATGTACTATATGCAGTATGAAATAGGTGTAATGTCATGAATCTCAAGAAAAGAAGGGAGTATGATTAGTTAGTTTTTACAATATTGTCTTCCATTTGCTAGGAGAGCATGCAGTTTAGCCCAGTTCAGCTAAAAGTCTCAGAATTTTCCTCGTTTGACAAGATTGATTGATTGATATGACAAGGGACAATGCATATTAATCAACATTGTAAATGGTCTGCAAATGGTAAGTGGTCTGCACTTATATAGCGCTTTTCTACCTTTGCGGCACTCAAAGCGCTTTACAATGTTTCTCATTCACCCATTCACACACATTCATACACCAATGGCGACAGAGCTGCCGTGCATGGTGCCTGCCTGCCATTGGGAGCAACTTCGGGTTCAGTGTCTTGCCCAAGGACACTTCGACTGTGGAGGGGCGGGGCATCGAACCGCCAACCTTGCGATTAGAGGACAACCCGCTCTACCTGAGCCACACACATTCAGCCACATTTACATTGTACAATGTAAATGTGCCCGAGTTAACTAAATGAAGCTACTTTTCATCGATAGTCCCTTTGGCAGTTATCAAAGCCAGCCTAAAATTAAAAAAAAAAAACATCATATAAAAATGTACACATACATTAAAAATACAGGGGAAAAAACCCCAAAAAACAAAACATGCAACCAATATATTTACATTTTCTGTGACAATTAGTGCTCACAGGTCTGTGTCTCTAGCAGCCACCAGTTCATGGCAATTTTGGTTTTTTAAACTAGAGTAAAGTGATTTTGGTGAAATATCATGACCAGAAGTTCAGATTTGGTTACCTTCCTGGCAGCTTTGAACATCACAAATGTTGGAAATCTGATGATTCTTTCAGTTTTGTTTTTTTTTAACAGCAGTTTCGGAGGTTCTGAGAGTTAATTCGACAAACACCTGCAGTTGGTTAAGGATAGTAATTGTTGCTCATTGAGCCAGTCATTAATTTGGGCGGTGCGTGCACTGTTGGTAGGACTGCTGACCGCAGTGTTTCACACTTTCAGAGTCCATGTGTCAGCTGCAACTTAATTACACGTTTTAGTTCCATGCTGGTGTTTGTGGAGCTGGTGTTTAATGTGGCAGACTTTAAAAGAGAAGCTCACATAGTGTCAGAGCTTATAAAAAAACAATTTTTGGATTCAAACTGGAGATTTAATATTAACGGAGTAACTCAACGGCAACTTTCAGCTCCGACTTCACCCGCTGATGGACGCGGGTCCAGTGTGGGTGGAAGTGCGCGTTGTCGGTGAAGCCACAGTGGAGTTCATCTTCTGTTTGAAACTTCAGAAGTTAAACTGGAAGTCAGCAAAACCTTTCTTTCTTCTTTCAGGTAGGGTGTAAACCTTCCCCCTGATCAGAGATGGAGTTCCCAGACGAGTTCCTGCTGGCGGAGCTGCAGCTCTACAACGACTCGCTTTTCCAGAACAACTTCAGCAGTTCCTACAACGAGACCGACGCCTTGCTGCCGACCGGGGTGAAGGTCACCATCGTGGTCGTCTACATGATCGTCTGCGTCATCGGCCTGGTGGGAAACTTCCTGGTCATGTATGTCATCATAAGGTAAGGATAAGACGAGTTTCTTCATTTGAACACTGATGTGAGTCAACACGGTGACAGATAATTAATCTTTTTACAAATGAGAATGACTGGCTTTATAGCTGGCAATGACAACACGACAATCCGAACTGATAGGTTTCATGACACAAATCCATACATAATTCAGTCTAAACAAATTAGCGCGCTATCTGAGTCAATCTGTCACAGGCTCAATCATGGCTTACCAATGGAATATCAATATGGTTAGTCCAAAAATCAATACAGCCATCGAAAGAAAATTAGTCAGTGTCAGTTCTGATGGTCTTCGGCGTCATTTATCGAGCAGAATAACCAAGATTTGCCGCTTTTCTCTGACACCTTTGATGGACCAGTGCAGTCCATTCCTGGGGTTGGGACCCTCCCAAGGGGTTGCAGCAATCAGGTCCCAAGATGCTTAAAGGCTTCATTCTGAGCTGAAAAGACTCATTGCTGCTACACAGAGGTTGATTTATTTTTCTTCCAGTCGATACAGTTTTCCTTTTTGTGAGCATTATTGAATAAATTCAGGCTTCTAAAATGTGTATTTATAAAACAATCTGAAGGAATAGTAATTTGTTTCTTGAGGTGTGGCCGGAGCCATTGCAGTGGTTTGATAAATATTCACCAGGATGAGGCTGCATCTGTTGTTAAACTCAATCGGCCGCCATTTTTAGAAGGTGTCTGGCACTTTCACTGAAGAAGCCGCCTTTTTGTTGCATTGTTGTGCTTTGGTTGTGTTGCATGAAATTTGGTGGAGTGGCAGCTGAGAATTTATAGAAGTGATGCAACTGAGATGAAACGTCATTTTCATGCCTCCGTTTTTCAGATCTCATCGTGGCTAAATGGTGGGGACAGAGAGACTAATTGTGGTTTTGAATTCCCCCAGGCGTCATTTTGGCTTTACAGTTGTGGTTTTCAATTTAACTGTTATTCTTTGTCAAGTAGTTGCATCTTGGAAGGCCAGCAGGTGCTTTCAGGGTTTGTTTTTTTGGTCTAACATAGAACCACTCGAGGAGATCTCTGAAAGCACACGGACCACCCTCAGCACGTGTGTGTGAGCGTGCCTGGTTGTGTAGATTTACCCGTGGAATGCCTGGTAGGCAACTGTCTGGTCATGTATTGGTCATGTGTGCCACCGTGTGTGTGTGTTTGTGTTTGTGTATGCGCGCACACTATTCTCCCATGGATTTGACTGAAGTGAGTGTAGGTGGATGTTGTTTCAGTTAGCACATCTGCCCCGAGGGCGGCAGCTGTTTACTCATGTGTGTGATGTTGAGCTCGGGGAGTGTGTGTGTGTGTGTGTGTGTGAGAGACTGTGGTTGTTGCCATACTTTGCTGGAGTTTTCCTCTGCAGTCAGGCCTCGTAGTTGTTTGCTTGAGACTGATGTCGTATCAGGCAGGTGATGTAACATATGGTCGACATCTGCGTCTTCGCTTTTGCTTTTACTGGAAAGCACCAGCAGGGAATTTGGAAATGTCAATTTCTTTTCCAATCTGTGCACCAAAAATCAGACAGCACAGGATATATAATGATATCATTTTGCCTTGACATACAGTCGTCCTCAAATGTATTCACACCCTCCCATTAAAGAAGGAAAAAACAAATCGGTGTTCCTTGAATTAGTTTGAATTTGCCAAAGTTATTGCCAATTAAAAATGTAATGAAAATCATGACGTTGCTTTTGAATCAACAGAAATAAAGAATCATTTGGTGTTTTGTTGTGACGGAAAAGACCGTCGATTTAATTCAAATTCTGTCAAAGCAGTCAGTGACCACTCATGCTGTCGATGGATGCATGTGCAATCGTCATGTGCTACCCCATTACTTTTGTATTTACTGTGACGCCAGAAGTTGCTCAGGACCTTTTGCAGTTTTGATCGGTGTCACCCAGTGTGTAAAAAATTAGAGCCCAAAATGTTTAGTTTTACACTGTAGATCACGGGTGTCGAATCCTGGTCCTCGAGGGCCGCAATCCTGCATGTTTTAGATGTTTCCCTCTTCCAACACACCTGATTCAAATGATCAGGATCGTTGTCAGGCTTCTGCAGAGCTTGATGATGAGCTGATCGTTTGAATCAGCTGTAGATAAAGTTTTTCTTAACTGGAAATATAACGAAATACAAGATATACATTTCTCCCAGATTCCTATATGTCACAACAGAACAGCCAGCAATAGCATTGTGATGGTAGTCCTGTTCTTTGGCCTTCCTTTGCATGATATGAAACTTGGCATGAACCATTTGGAAAAAAAAAATAAGATGAGGAACCTCAGACAAAGTAAGTGCACACTTGCAACAGTTATGTTGCAAGAACTGTGATGTTAAATAAGTCAAACTAACTCAAACATACCACAACGTTTTTGCTCCTTAGACTCGTAGATAAGTAATGGAAAATTAGAACCGTACGAGTCTGTCAGCTTTTGTATAGTTTCATCTGATTGAAGTGTTCTTGTATACACACTATACCCTGTTTTTTTGTCTGTTTGTTTTAAACCTTGTTTACAAGAGAGAGTTTGCAGCACAGCTACATGAGCGAGGAACACAGACGCGCTAAAAAGTAAGATTAGGTTGCAAGAGAAATTGTTGCCTCCACGCAGCATGACTAATTAGTCTGACCGTTTAAATTGGCACCGCAAGGTTTTGGAATTAAAAGCCAAGTCTGAATGCCAACCACAACAAAAGAAAATATATCCAAGCTTTTGTCGTTGTTACACCATATAATGCATAGCAAAAAAAATATATTCACAGAAAGAATCTTTTTTTTTTTTAATCCTAGTTTTGATGCAAAAGCACTTCCCGACAAAATCACCCCAATCATTTTAGAATGACTACATCTTTCCAAATATAGTTATTCAAGTCGTCTTGTGCATATATCTAGTATTTTTGATATTGCAATATAGCATCAATCAGTCCATACATCCATCCGTTTTCTATACACCGCTTTATTCTTATTGGCCTGTGGGAATACATACAGCAGGAAGAAAACACTTCAGGGTCAGTTTTTTTAAAATGTATTTTTAGCCCCAATAGTGTCTGGCTCTTGAAGAACTGAAGCATGGAAAATTAAAGTTTTAGCAATTTAGTGTGTGTGTGTGTGTGTGTCACAGTGTTGTTTCCGTGTTGCCTTTGCTACCTCTTTTGTAGTTAATTACTGCCCTTGTTCTCACTGTGACATCCGCATGGTGTTCTGAAGATAGAAGTATGAGTCAAACCCACACACGCTCCTGCGCACACGGACACATGCTGGGAATGATTCCTCTCCCACCCACGCTTAGTCACACACAAAACACAAACACACACACACACACTCGGGACTCACGCACGAGTTGAACCTCTGCCGCAACGAGCGCTCGTCAGGTGCCCTCAGTAAAGATGGCCGCCCTCGACAACGTCGCCCTCATCAAAAATGTCAACAGCCTCTGTTTTCACACATGATGCTCGACCCCATCGCTTGACGTGACCAGATGAGGAGGAACAGTGCAGGCATCTGCACTCATTAACCTCTGAGACGGGGGTGAGTGTGTGTGTGGTCTTACTAGATGGTGTTACTCACACATCTCTGTAGGTTTCGTGCAACAGTCAACTTCAAGTTACTGTTCGAGACATTCATTTGTAGAATGTACCTGAACTCCCACAAGAGGTTTGTGAAGCCAAATCAGAGACCATGAACACTGAGGACGGCCAGAATGAAAGAAAAGTGAGAGTAAGGGAAAGTGAGGTAGAGCGTCTGCCTCCTCGTTCAGAATTTTAACATTTCAGTCCAGAGACATGCAGCTTAGGTTGACTGTCAACACAGTAGGTGGGGATGTGTGTGTGTGTGTGTATGTGTCTGCTGCTTCATGTCACCCCGTGATTGACTGGCAGTCTGCTTGGCTGTACTTCGCCTCTCAGCCAGTGTCAGCTAGCATCGACTCCAGCCTCCCATCATGCTCTAAAAAGATAAGTGCATATTGGTTGTGGATGGATGGAGTAAAGACATAATTTTAGCTTTTGCCACCAAGAAGGGGATTGTTGTTGTTTGTTTTTGAGGTTGTAATTTGTCGTGTTGGTGTCCTGGAGTGCATGACATTTAATGGTGTTCTGTATGTTTTGCATTTATATACATGAGGGGTGTAAATTATTAGGAACACTTTTAAATGTAAGAAAAAAAACTCATCTTTTCAACAATGTTAACTAAAACCTAACAAAGAAAATCTTGATTATTTTGATTAAACATCCCTTGTTGTGAAAACCTTTGCGTTAGTTTGGTTGATTTGGATTTGTTCATTTATTGAGCTCCTCAGGGTAGTTGTTTGAACTTGCAAATCTATTTTAAGTTAATTAAAATAGTTGTGTGAACCTTTCTTTTAATTAGTTTTGATTTGGATCCGTTGATTGATTCGACTGTTTCGGGCAGTTATTTGAGCTTGTGAATCTATTTCAGGTTAATGAAACAGGTCTGTTCACTTTAACTTATTGATCTTAACCAGCATTTCTTTGAACTCTAATATCCATTTGAACATGACCAATGTGGTATGTTGTGTTAAGTTAATCAATTTAAGCTTCTACATGTACTTAATTTCTTGTTGTTCAAGATACAAAATGTAGCAGACAGTTTATTTGACCTGATCATTTGAAATGATTTTTAGCAAAACCTAATTAAAAAGATCAATTAAAACTGATTTGGATAACTATGGCAAGTTAGTTTTCATGAGACACGTGACAACCACCAACAAACATCCAATAAATGTCACATTTATTGGTGCACGTCTTGCCAACAGTCATCCTGCATACAATGTACTAGAACACTGTAAGTATCAGTGTGACCAGTACTGACACTTGGAGAGAATGAGTGGCTTCACATATCAACAACAGGATTTGCATCTGACACCAGCCCATGTCTGAACAGATCAAGACTCAAACCAGTTCAAGTAAAAATGTACAGATTGTCCTCAATATCACCTGTTGGCATAAAACTAAAATGCTAAGATAGCAAAAAGCAAACGGTAACATCCCTGTTCTGCATTATACGCCCATACCACTCACTAGTCTGAATACAAACAAGGAGAGAAAGACGTGACCCAACATTTCTCATGTACAACCTCGGCTAATTCCACAGGACTGAGCTGCTGAAACTGCTGTGAGGCTGTCCGTTGGTAGCTTGATCTGATGCACGATGCAAAAATATGTGGAGAAAAAAAGGAGGAGAGAACTTGTGAATGATTTGTAAAACAGGCAAGAACTTCAACATCAGAGTTGTAACTCTCAGACATATGAGATGAGATGAGGAGTCTGTTTCTTAAAGCATGCACAAGTGAGGAACGCTGTCTTCCACCAGTGTTCATCAGGACCTTCTGAATGACTTTGAATGTGTACCTTAGTTGCTTTGGATAGTCTATATTTAGAGCAAAAAGAAAACCCGTCAGCGCTCGGGATGTCCTTCAGATCAGACAGGATCACTGCTTCCACAAGGACCACCGACGTGTCCGTGATGTCTTTCGCCATCGCGATGCCAACTTTCATTCTGTTGGTATATATTATATATATCAACAGGGCTCCAGAGTGTGACCATTTTGAGAGTGTGCAAGTTTAAGTCGAAGCTGTATTAGTGTCGCTGTATCTGGCGCAGGCAGCTCCCGTGTTAACCACAATGGTGGAAAGTGGTACTTTTCTAACTTCGATGGACGGCCGTATTTACGCTTAAAAATGCAGCCATCTCCTGAAAAACGGAGCACATCTGCATTTCCTGTTTTGTTTTTGGACAAATCTGACATTAGAATGCACCAGTTTGGTTATTTAATAGTTATTTTTAAAGTCATTTTTGGTCACACACCTGTCTGAGCACGCAGCTACCACAGCCTGCAATGTGGGGCGTTCAGGGAACATTGGAAAATTCTAGTGTCTATCGATAAGGAAATGTTCATCCTGTGACAAGGTGAGAGGGTAGGACCAAATGAGAACGTTGGTCGCACCAGTAAAAAAAAAGTTGGTCTGGAGCCCTGATTAATCCATCTTAGTTTGTTCTATACAGTGAGCTGTTGCTGTTTTCATGGAGGTGCAACAGATGTGACAGCAGCAAAAACACTGAGTTAATTAAAAGCTCGACGAAGAAAGTATTATTTTATTTCTACCATGTGGACATTTCATACCGTCTGCTCCATTTGCCTCCTTACTTGCTGTTTGTGTTATTAAATATTTGTGCCAGTTTAGAGATAAAACACAACTGCTCACTCTGTGCAGGTCACAGGTACAGAGACCAATTAAATGCAACAGTAAATGTTTCTCCCTCGGCTAGTGACTTGTGCTGTATTTCAAATATGGTGCAATGTGGCATAATATTGCAAACAAATGGGAACGCAATCATGTCGCCCAAAATTAAGCCTTACAGAAGCAAATCACAGCCTTGAAACGCATCAAACTTCTAATGTAAATATGTGTATTTCTACATTGCTTATTCTAAATACGAGACACTGTATCTACATCATGTATACATCACTCAACAGGTAAATTATACAGGCTGTTAGGTGAACCTTTAAGACCCCGAAAGCAGTAATGAATAATCCCAGACTCGGTGCAGGTCAGAACATCAGCAAAGTGCTTTGAATTTAAAGATGTCCAATTATCCCAAAGACTTGAGGAATGGGACCCTATGGGACTCTGCTAGACTCAGTATTAAGGTGATGGATTGTGGGTAATTACCTGGCATGGACTGAAATCTTATCCAGCAGCTGTAGCAGGCTTTGGGAATCTCATAAACAGCAGACCGCCTCAACAGCTCACTTATTTATGAAGAGAGGCAACGAGAAAGAGAGCGGCGGAAAATCAGAGAAAAGACGGAATAAAGAGGAAAACATGTAAATGAAGTGTGTTTTTACTGTGCTGCTAATGTGACATTTCGATGTGAATTTTAAGACGTACTCAAAGACCAAGATAAGTCTGAGTAATTCTTTTGAAGCAGATGAGAGGAGGTGACATTTAACCCACACGCTTTTTTTTTTTTTTTTTTTTTTCATACTACTGTGTTTGCACAGCAAAGTTTGCTTTGAGCATAAAAGGCAAAACTATAAACCTTCACTGGTTGCTGTCTTCTGCCCAGAGGCTGCAGAAAAAATGTAGCTGCAGCATCTTTGGCATCAGTCAAAGACGTCAGAAGGAATCTTTGTGCTGTTTAACAGCAATTGTGAGACTGTTTGGGGCTGAGAGGCAGAGAGTTAGGCCACAAAACACACCCCCTAGGACGCATTAGCTTCATCTTAATGGAACAAGGATTAACCTTCTAGAGCAGCGGTCTTCAACCTTTTTTGCACCACGGACCGGTTTTAAACAAGAAAGTTTTCTACGGACCGCTCATTGCGCACCTTACAAATAATAATTTATTTTTTCTATTAAAACGTTTCATAAATAAATAAAATTACTTTTTATTGCTTAACATGTTTACTTTTTCTCTGTCTCAGTATCAAGTCTCTTCCACTGTCCAAAGCAGCTCTCCTGAGACGTTTGTTTTTGACTGACGGCTTCGTTTAGCAGCCGGGCATAAAAACTGACAGTCAAGTCCGGGAAACGAGCACAAACGGAAGTGACGGGAAGACGAGCTCGTCATGTTTCAATATAAAACACCCTGCAGACTCTGCTGGAAATAAAAATAAACCAATGAAACGTTTTTATTCTATCTGTGCGGCCCGGTACCGGTCCGCGGCCCGGTGGTTGGGGACCGCTGTTCTAGAGGTAGTACGAAACATAACTGTGCTCAGTATGTCAGCTTGTCACAAAAGGGAGACTCAGTTTTGCATCGTGTTTGACAAGTAAGCAGATGTAGTTTAATAAAAATATAGTCGTGACTTAACAATCTGACCCTTAACAATCCAGAAACCTTGCTATCCGACAGGCTTTTAGGAAAAACGAACACAACCCGTAGAAAATAGCCTTAACATACCGACAGCCTCGGATTTCGACTCCGACACGACCCAAGGAAGAATAGCCAATGCTTATGCTGGTGCTAATGGGGATCCTAATAAACAAGAAGAAACAAGAAACAAATACGGATAACAACGTATTATCTGACTTAACAATCCGACAGATTTATTTACCTTTGATGTCAATCGATGGGCCCACGGGTCAGTTAGGCGTGAAATCCAGTAATACGTAGTGTTCTCACTGTACCCTAGTTACTATAACAACTATGAACAATAAATATTACCAACAAATGAACCTTCAAGCATCAAGCCCTCCTTGTATCTCGACCTCCGTCTTGACAATCCGACCGATTTATTTACCTTTGATGTCAATCGACGGGCCCACGGGTCAGTTAGGCGTGAAATCCAGTAATACGTAGTGTTCTCACAATACACTAGTTATTATAACAACTATGAACAATAAATATTACCAACAAATGAGCCTTCAAGCATCAAGCCCTCCTTGTATCTGGACCTCTGTCTTGACAATCCGACAGCCTTGCTATCCGACATAAAAGCTGGTCAACTCACAGCTGTATTTATATTTTTGCAGTCACAGTGAGATGCGCTTCAAAATGGAAAGATGTGACAGTCAAGCAAATCACTGTGATTACTGTTAAACGCCTTCCTCGTGGTGTGGCTCCAAAGAACAAAAGACACATGTGGACTTGTGTTGCCAAAGTGTTCGGTGTCAGGTTGGCAGGGACAGCAGGGGGTTGGCATTATGATGGAGAAGCACAGCAAGACAAAGACTGACAGCTAAACAGAGGAACTCTGCGGCGTATACAGTCGGTGGCTTACTCTGTTATTTAGCCCCAAAGAGGATTATGTCAGCTGGACCCCTCCCTGCTACAGATAAAGGAAATTCAAATTTCAAAAAGGGAGACGGGAGCGAGGGGGAAGACACGGCGATGCACAGTCGTGTTGCCGGCAGCAGACAACAAGATGCAAACAGCAGTGCAGGAGAAATGCTTTTCTACCTCCACAGTATTACTTAAAGGTTGGATGATTTGAAATTGCATCAACTCTCACTAACTGCATTACTTCTAAAGGCGTATTTGCTCTCATTTGAAAATCAGTTTAGACGTACCATCCTAGAAATACAGGCCCCACAGTAGGAACCTGAAACAAAAGTCAGAAATTACCGAAATTCTAGCGTCTTATTTTTCAATAGTTCATTCGTGAACCTTTCTTTTTGACGACAGACAGAAGGAAACCACATTTCTGGATGAATGTTTTGCCATTCTTCAGTCGGTTTTTGCTGGATGGGTTGTGTTGCTCGGCTATTTTCTTGACAATACCCCAAAGTTATTCGATAGGATTCAAGTCAAGCAACACACCAGGTCATAGTTTTCTTTTTTTTTCCTCTCTTGTGTGTTTTGACCAGTGTGCTTCACATGGTTGTGATGCTGGGATGTTCATGTTCTGCTGAGCTTCTGCAGGCATGAACCGACATTCATGGTGCCATCTATAATCCGCCTTTAGCAGCCATCCAGCCCCTGTATCATCACACTCCCACCTTCTTGCTTCTTTAAGTTCTTTTTCATAAATCACAGTACAAACTTTATACACTGTATGAGAAGCAGCTCTGTCCCAATGGAAAGTGCTGAACAATAAACACATCTCTTTGTGATGTTAAATTAGACCAGCAGTTCCTGGACATCTGATATATACGTGTAGTTATTTTACAGGTAATTGCTTTTATGTAAATGTATTTTAATGACATATTCCCATTTAAATTATGTTGTTAAGCCTTTTAACATAATGTGGACTTTTTTTTTTTTACTATGTCGTACCTCAACTGAGGCTGTAACAGGTGGAATTAAGTAAAACATGTTTTTGGTTGGTAGCACTGTTGCCTCGCAGCAAGAAGGTCGCCGGTTCGCGTCCCGGTGGGGGCACCGGAATCTTTCTGTGTGGAGTTTGCATGTTCTCCCCATGCAGCGTGGGTTCTCTCCGGGTTCTCCAGCTTCCTCCCACACAGTCCAGAAACATGTTGAGGTTAATTGGTGATTCTAAATTGTCCGTAGGTGTGAATGTGAGTGTGCTTGGTTGTCTGTCTCTAAGTGTAGCCCTGTGATAGACTGGTGACCTGTCCAGGGTGTCTCCTGCCTTCACCCTGAGTCAGCTGGGATAGACTCCAGCCCCCCATGACCCTAGTGAGGATTAAGCGGTGTATAGATAATGGATGGATGGATGTTTTTCAGTAAGATATAGTGAATCGAAATCCCATACGGTTGAGCAGGAGGTTAAATGTATGGGAAAATATCTCTTACTGCTTTTAGGATGTTTCTGCATTTATGTTCTTTCTCATATGTTTTTACGTAAACCAACAAACTTAACTGAATCGCACTGTGCCCGAGACAAATATTCTTTCCTTTACATCCCCGTATGCAGATATCGTGCTGTGTGTAGATGAATGCTCTGATATAAAACTTAAGAACTGTGTTGACTTTTTGAGGAAAGAAAGTAAAGATTTCTTCTTTTGCGGCCACAGATGATCATTTAAATGTCAGAGTTAACGACGGATGGAAAGCAAACGCAGCAGACAGCCCAATTTACCTTTTCCTTGTAAACAAAAAAACATAAACGGCGCAGAGGAAAAGCCATCAAGCGGCATTAATTGAGGCCGTGTGTCTGTCGGGAAACTCTTCTCTCAGCGTCTTTTTTTTTTTTTTTTTAACTTCTTGTTTTCCCAGACATGCACTTTTCCTGACAGCGCTGCGAGCTTCGCTTGTTTTCAGCTGTCAGAAAAGAGTTGAAAAAACAAAAAAAATAGAGTTTTAACTTTCAGCAGCAGAGCATTTCAGTGCAAACGTGTTTTTGACTCATAGCAACAACAGTGCGAGCAGGGATTCCTACAAGCATCTGTTTAGTGCTACAGGCCCCTAAAAAAGAAAGAAGGTGGGCTACAGGGAGACAGAAGCATCAGGCTGGATTTTTTTTTGCACAGAACAGCCTAAAGAGAAGACAGTGGATGAAGCTGTGTTCAGATGAAGCAGGGTTTTTTGTTTTTTTGTGAGGGAGAAAGAGCAGCCTGAAGGGATTTTTTGTTGGAAAAAAAAAGGGTTCTGTTTCTATAACAACAGACCGATCCACGTTGTACAGTTTAGGACATTGTCAGCTGTTGGCATCGGTTCTGAGACATCAAAATGATTCCTCGGAGGGGAAAAACACAGGGAACGACAAAGGAAATAAGAGAAACATGCACAAATTTCCAAATCTATTGTGCACAAGCCGGCACCGGCAGGCCCGAGAACAAACAAAGGCTCAGGAGGTATCAGGTGAATCGGAAGTGAAGCTGTACTCCGCTGGCAAGAGCGTGCCCAGGTTCAGGAAGTCTTATTCATTCTCTGCACAGACGATGTTAGCTGAACGGTAGCTGGAGCGCTTCCAAGGCTTTCATGAAGATGAAACGCTCCCGGCTGAATCAGCAGATGAGGAACTGTGTTAGAAAAAGTGTCAGTGTTCATATGAAACTCAAACCAAACGAGTCAACTACAATTCCCAGAGTTGGTCAGGAATCTCAGAATCATAGAGCTTCACATTCTGCATGCTTCTAGATGAGGCTGATGGTTACAGATGAGCTTGAGACTGGGTCCGATCCCAGCCCCTGATGAACTCCGAGGCACATTCCTGCCAAGTGCATGAGGGCTCGGACGCCTTTTCCCGACACTGTCACGTACCTGAACTTTCCTGAGCGACTCATAGGGAAATAGGTAATGTATAGCCGTTGCCTCCCCACAAGATGTATACAAACCATGCGTGGATGAAGTAGGGAAGAAATCCATTAGGAGGTTTATCTCTGACAGCAGCTGGCTGCTGTTGAGGTTATTTATTGCATGTTAGGACAGTTTGTGTACTTTTAGTCAAGCTTCTGCATGGACTTTACAGATGTTCATGGCTTCCTTCACATTTGGTAGTTTGCTAAAATGTCTAAACACTGTAATGCCATAAACATGGAGTCATCTAGAAAATGAGTGCTGACAGATGCTGACACTTAATTGCTCCTCTTTGTACTATTTCGCTCACATGAACTTTCGCACTGAAACATTGCAGCTGAGGTTTGAGTCTGTGACGGTTTGATAGTTCGGTTGAAGAGTGAGTTGGGCGTTAAAATGCCAGCCTCTAAGATCTCGGTTGCATTCTCTTTGGTGGTCAGACGTGGTAACAGCAGCTGTGTTTTTGAACCTCACCTGTGACGTGCTTGATCTTGGCTACGTAACAGTTTGAGGTCACCACATTTGAAAGTGTCTCCTCAAATGCAATAACACACACCTCTGTGCACACATGCAGTTTGAACGTTGCTGCGTTCGCTCCGCCTTCCCTCTCTGGCTGAAAGATAAATAACAGGCGTCAGGAGATGTGCTTGTAACTCTGAGTGTCACCACAGACACCCTGCTCTTAACCCTGTGAACCCCCTGTGGAAGTCTTGTCTGGTTTTAGGCTGGTAAAGGGTGTAATTTTGTCAAGGAAACCTACATGTACTAGCCTCCGGCATGTGATGAGGCTCAAAGGCTGACTATTGTATATGTGACAGCTTTTATATAGTTTCATCAGTGAGTCATCACCTCATTGTTGTACAGATACATATTAGCAGAATGATTCATTTAAATTAAAAACCTTCGAGTTTGCCTCTTTTATCACAAAGTTGAAAATGAAAACCTGTGGCTATAGCATCAACCAACAGTCTAAATGCAGGAGACAGTATTCTCTTTGCTGTTGTGAAGCAAGGCAGGAAATATGTTGGATGGATATATGTTGGTGCACTGTTGCCTCGCAGCAAGAAGGTCACCGGTTCACGTCCCAGTGAGGGATCTTTCTGCGTGGAGTTTGCATGTTCTCCCCGTGCAGCGTGGGTTCTCTCCGGGTTCTCCAGCTTCCTCCCACACAGTCCAAAAACAGGTTAATTGGTGATTCTAAATTGTCCGTAGGTGTGAATGTGAGTGTGCTTGGTTGTCTGTCTCTAAGTGTGGCCCTGCGATAGACTGGTGACCTGTCCAGGGTGTCCCCTGCCTTCACCCTGAGTCAGCTGGGATAGGCTCCAGCCCCCTGTGACCATAGACTGTATAAAAGATGGACGTAGCTGCCGTGACGTCATCCGTTGGTTTCTGCACTGAGAAAATGAAGCCAGGGTTTTGCTACTTCCTGGTTGACATCTTGGATTTTTGGAGCCAGTGACGCAAAAATGGTCGGAGGGGGGCGGAGCCATAGGAGCAGCGATTGGTCAGACGGATTGAGAGGCGGGTCCTCTCTGCCCGCCCACATTTACCGCCTTCTGCTCGCTTCGTCTGTATGGTCGCTGCCGGCTGTCAATCAAACCAGCCACGCTCCTTGCCCCGCAAAATGTTGACGATTGTTAAAAAATTCAGTATTGATTTATTTTCAGATTGGCCACCTGATCTCTGGACTTGACCATGAAAACTAATAAGAAAAAAATCCTGAGCTGGAGGAATGCAGTATTTCATGATCTGTGATCACTTCTTTTCCAATTCAAGTCTATGGGAGCCAGGGCTTTGTGGAGCCAGGACTAGTGGACGTAGTGATATTGCAGGTTTTTGACACTTCGGGGTTGGCTTCATTTTTCGGGGCTGGTTGCTACGTCCATCTTTTATACAGTCTATGCTTGTGACCCTAGTGAGGATTAAGTGGTGTGTAGATAATGGATGGATGGATATATGTTGAACTTGACTGTTTTAACCTGCCTTTATTTGCTGTAACCACAACCTCGTACCTGTTGCCCTGCACATGTAGCGTATTACAGAGAATTTTAACACAAGGCTCCACTGTCAGTAGTCTCGTCTGGCGTTAGGGTTGTGCAGTTTTTTTTTCATTTAAAAATAGTGTTTTGACACACTCTTGTGCCTTTACAATCATGACATGCGTGTGTGTTTAAAGTGTTTTAACTGTGACAGGGCTGCAAATGGACTGTTTGTGTGCGCGGTCTCCACCGTGAGAAGAAGATGACACATTAATTTGTTTTCAACACGTTTCTGGGAGCTTCAATTAAGTGGGTATGTTAAGAGAGTACAAATCAGGAGACGCTGGATGTCAAACGGCGACATATTCCACGCAGTTTTTTTTTTTAAGTATTTCATTTTTGGTTCTATTAAATTAATAAAAAAAAAAAACATGCAAAAGTTATTTATATGAACAAAACCAAGCTCTAGGAAAATAAAGCAATCAATCCAGAACAAAAGATGAGCGATGATATTGCTCAGCGGTGCGACATGTAAAAAGATCATGTTGCTTCTTGGCTGATCTGACAGAGTAAACCCAGGAGCTAATGGTTCTGATTGATTTTGAAATCTGGTAGCACATGAGGGAAAATTTCACATATTTTCTTCTCTTTAAACTTAGACATGCACACATTAAAATATTTAAAAATAGCGGTGCATCGCTGTAAAGAACAAGATCCTCATGCTGTAGAAGAAGCAGAGCATCACCTCGCGTGATCTCATGGGCAAACGATGGGAACAAAATATAGACCTAATAATACAGTGAGAAAAAAACAAAGGCTGAGTAAGTCCAGATGAGAAAATGGTTGGGGAGACGCTGTTAACACGGGCTGTCTGAGAATATCTGTTATCTGTACCTTCTAGAGCTATAGAAGGCTTAGCGTTGCTTAGCAACAGCATCCACTGCTACAGGCAGTAGCATAAATTACATCCTAAAAAAAAAAAAAAAAATTGAAATTCTTTGATTATTTCTCTTACCAAAAAATGAAAATCTGGAATCAGCATGTTTATTTCCCCAAGTTCCCACAATAGTTACTAACACGGGGGGAGAGAATAGTGACTGTCCCCCATGTGGAATCTGCAGTAAAGTACAGTTCAGCCAAAACTCAACATTTTGTTGGTCACAGCTGAGTTGCTAATGGCTTCATGGTTGCACCAAAGAAAGTTATTTATTTATTTATTTCAGTTATTGACACATTTTCTCACACCTTTAAGCGTAGATTTGATTGAGTTTTCTGACGGAGGTCACAGATGATTAGTTCAAGGATTGTTAAACTCCTTAAAATCAGTTCAGACCAACACCCCAAAACAGATTTCTCTTCTAATTTTTGTGAGGAGTGAAACGGTGGTGAATCAGCCCAAAGCCTCTCAAGTGTGAACTCAGCTTTAGGACCTTTAATGTGGCGGAGGAGGTGCTAAGGAGGTGAGGAATGGGCGCAAATGAGAAAAAAAAACAGGTGGGACGAAGCAGGGAGTGAAAGATGGAAAGAAAGAACAGCAGAAGGCTCAGAAGAGGGACGTCAAGTAAATCTCTGGTGTCTCTGGAGACGGTGTACACACCTGAGCCAATTAAGGTCCGGATACTGATCAGGATGTTGTTGTGTTTCATTTGAATCCCCTGATGGGGGTCGTCTCTATCCTATACATAAACCGTAATCTTAATTGGGAAGATAAATGCATATGGAAGGGACCTTTGTCAAGGTGAAGACACCTCAGTCTCTGCTAGATGTTTCCTCAATGTTCATCTTCCTTCTGTTTCCTCCCAGAGTTGCTCGTTATCACAAAACGCCCTCATAAATATGAATCGACGATACTCGCACGTGAGGTATTTGCTCAACTTATGTGTTCTTGTGTGTTTAAACCCAGCTTTAAACATTTCATCTCGTCCTAAGATCCCTAAAACACCAGAATTAGTTGCAAAGCGGTGGGTCAGTCCGTGTCAGGTTTCACCATCTGCTGCAGAGCCGATCTGGCATTCGAAGTGAGGCTTTGGTACCAGAGAGTCTAATTGGGTTGGGACTGGGCTTTGAGCTGCGCTGACTGGCCCAGTTATCTGAATCTCACTTGGTAAACAGCCGACTGGTCTTTGAACTGTTGGACAGTTTGGTGTTCTTGTTTATTTCAATCCATCACATAAAAGGGGGGAAAAAAAAAAGAAAAGAAAGAAAAGACAACTGAAAGCAGAAAACTTACAGCACGCTGAGTTTTGCAGGTTTTATTTGGGACTACTCTTTATGTATAAGAATGGATTGAACCTACAGCTAAGTGATGCTATGACATGATGTGCACACATAAAGCCCCGTGCCTGTATGGAAACAGCAGGACCATGGCTGAAAGTAGAGAGAACTGGAAAATGCCTTTAGTGCAAAATAACAACAACAAAACAAACAAACAATCTGATTACTGTAATAAGAAAAGTGTACATATAAAGGCTGCACTTGTCTATAAGCCGCATGTGTCCACGTTGTAGAGATATTTATAAGGAAAGATGTTTCACAGAAAGATTTTTTTAATTTTTGCTTAAATACGTACCGCTAGCGTACACAAATATGTAGAAATGCTTTTTTTTTCTGAACAGTGTCTGTAACACGGCTGGTTAAGCAAATAAAAAATACAGTATCCTACCAGGAGAAGTCATCGATCGCTATCTTCATCTTCCTCCTGCAGTAAAACCACTAAAGTCGTCTTCTTCAGTGTTGGAATTGAACAGCCTCAGAATCTCACACACTTCCTCAGTCCCTCTTTCGTTTGTCACTCTCAATGTCACTTTCGTCTCGAGCCAAATTCGTAAAAATCCATAAATAAGCTGCATCATTATTTGAGCCTCAGTGTTCAAAGCATGTAAAAAAAAAGTAGCGGCTTATAGTCTGGAAACTACGGTACTACTAATATTTTACCTTTTGTTTCCATACTCCGTCTCCTCCTTACTGTGGTTGAACACGACCTGCAGTTCAGTCGAAAAGTTCTATTTGTTTTCCGATTAAATGCCACAGGTTAGCTTCAGGACCGTCACAAAGTCGGTTATTATAATATATTTTTATTGAAAGTAGCTTTCAAACCTGTTGCAGGGTTAAACACGTAACTGGTGTTTATTAAACCTCATCACAGAACCAAATTAGTACAGTTTAATGTCACACTTGTGATCCAAGACGAGGTTGTTGTAATCATCAAAACATCTTTTCATTAAATTTATTATTCATCATTAATCAACAAATGTCCATCCCATTTAAGAAGATGCAGGGATACATGCTTTCAGCTCATCTTTGACGTGTGAACGCTGCAGACGTGGCTGCAGGTGTCCACTGTTTGGTCATTTGCAGTTCCCCGTCCCTCAGCTCGCTCTGCTGTTTGTGATCAGCCAGAAGTGTCTCTCTGAATAGATAGAAACATCAAACATTCATACTTTGGCTCGGAGACACGGAGCTGACTGAATAGGTAATTACACACAGATGGTCTAAGTGTGTGTGTGTGTTTAGAGTCACACACACACAAAAAACACTTCAACTTGTATATTTTGACCTCTCGCTATTAAACCCTTCAGTGGAGTACGTTCTATCAGCTTCCATTCATCGTTAGTGTCATCGCAAAGGTCGAAATGAACTTTTGAGTTTGGGGAGGGAAAAATATCCTAATGAGAAAAGTGGACCGACTGCGGGTTTGGATGTGTAGGTGCGTTATTCTGAGCTCTTCAGTGAAAATAGACTGAAGCAGATGGGAGGAGAGGCCGAAATAGAGAGAGGTCAATAAGCAGAGATACAGAGAAAGGTGAGACGTAAAGGGCGATTGAAGAGAACGAGGGAACATCCAATGTCACACTATCTGATATATCATTTTTCATCCCCTATGTAGTTACCTTTACTAATCACAGCGTGTGTGTGTGAGGGAGTGTGTAATCTACATTCAGCGAGAGTCATTATCACCCACTTGATGAAATCTATTTATTCATTAGTGTGTTCTTTCATCCATCATACAGGTTCACCTGCAGCATGGCAGCCAGGTTTTAGATACATCGATGTTTAGCACAGCGTTAAGTTTGACTCTAGTCAAAGTGAAATAAATAAAATAAAAGACTCAGATTTTCCGACAATTAAAACCAGCTCTTTTTTTTTTTTAACTTATCGTTTTTTTCTTTGCTTTTGCTGTATAGTCTGTTACACCTTCATCGTTACTGCTGCTGATGAGACAGATGTCTGTCATATCTGCTTGTCCTTGACTCTGTGATCTGATGACTCTGGACATGCACGAACAAGCAAAAAATAATAATGAATTAATCGAGGAATAACAACACATTAAGCAAGAAAAACACACTACATGTACACACAGTTAAAGAGCAGTTATGAAATGAAAGAAATGAAATGAAAGAATGAAAACTACTTTATTTATCCCAGAAGGGAAATTCAATATTGTAAAAGCTCACTTTAAAAAAAAAAATCAATATAACATATATTTTATACAACAATAATAATAATCATTCAGTCAGTCAGATTTGTTCTTCAAGGAATTGTATTGTTATTATTATTGTATTATTATTGTATGTGTCTCACGTGTAATTAATTCATCAACCTACTCATTGTAATTTAATGAAAAGAAACGCACACGAAAGATGAAATGCCGTTTATATAGTGGTAGCTACAAGCCTAATGGAAGCTCATCAACTGCCGTAGATATATTATTGGAATGAAAATAGAGAGAAATCTGTAGTTTAATATGATGAGATCCCTTTTGTACACACATGGTAGTAAAAGTACAATAAAATACGTGTAAAACCTATAAAACAGAATTCAGTTATTTACAGTTTTAGCCTGTTTTTTTATGATTATTGTTTATTGTTGCTTTTTAAGGGAATTCACTAGTTATTCTCTTTAATTCCACTAAACGGGAACGTTCTATAGTATAGCAGCAACGTTAAAAAGGTTTTTAAAAGTGGATTTTTTTACAGTATTGATTGATGCTCCATGTGTATTTGTGTATTGTTTTTTTCCAATTCTGAATCTTCTCTGCATTTATACTATGTCAGGTTAGTTAGACAGTAATCTACAAGTAACAAAACAGTTGTTATATTTAATTAATTTTGTTAATTCATGATCTAGTCAGAACCTACACTGAGAAGCAACAGGTTTCTGTGGTTTGTTTCGCTGCGGTTATACCACGAATGCATCCATGCATCTGCAAATGTTTCTATCTACACCTGCTTGTAAGCCTCTGAGTGTGTGTGTGTGTGTGTGTGTGTGTGTGTGCTGCAGGGTAATGACTGTGCCTTCCTCCTTCCTAATGACCACGTTGAATTATGAGGCCATTTACTCTGAACTGCAAATGAATCCCTCCCTACCGAGAACAGAGGGTGTCTGCGTTTGTGTGTGTGTGTGTGTGTGTGTATAATGGACACCAAATATAGCAGGTCGTCACATGACTTCTCCGTCTCCATGAAACTGACACACACTCTCATTTGCATATATTCAGGACCTGCACACTCCGTACGTCTTCCCTGTAGCTCCTCTCTCTGCCTGTTGTTCTTCTCTCTTTGTTAATTATTCATTTTAATTCACCTTCTTGGCATCGGTGCATCAAATTGTCTGTACACCGAAGAGCCACAACCTTAAAACGTCCTGAATGTCAGTTTGACACAGACCTTGTTGTGAACTAAGCACAGCTCCATCCTCCCATCCCAGCAGGACGACGCACCACCAAAAATAAATCAGAGACGGATCGAGAAACACGACAACATGCTTCCCAAACTCCTCAATCTGAGTCCAACTTATCGACCTACAGAACCTGAAGGATTCACAGTCAAACACCACCGGACACCTTCAGAGGTCTTGTCCAGGCCTTGACAGGTCAGAGCTGTTTGGATGGCAGTTAGAGAACCGACAGCATGAGGCAGGTGGTTTTAATGATTCTAATAGATCTGTTGGACTGTTTCTGTCATTTATGACTGTTTATGGCTCCTAACTGGTTTAATTCTGGCATTTTTAGAACATGGATTTAAAGGCCAATAACCTGTCAAACCCACTGGCGGTTTTGGGTTTATAGAGCTGAATCCCTGGACTTTCAGGGCAGCTCTCATGACTGCAGCACCGTGCTGTGATAAACAACACTTTGCATCCGAGGCGACTGCCGCCGAAACCCAAATCCAACCTCAGAACAAATCTCGATGAGCTGATCGTAGTGCGATCTGGTGGGACTGACCACATGGTTCTGAAGGGGACAGCGACTCCGCCTGTCCCCTGCTGTCGCTCCACAGATGCTTCGGATGTTTCCATCTGCAGCATGACTAAGCACAATGGAGGGCTAACAGCGTGTCTGCATGGAAAGCGGAGCGTGAGCGGCACGTTTAGGAGAGCAGCAGCAGCTGCTGTGTGTTCATACGGGAGGCGCTCAGGTTCAGTCAAACGCAGGTCAGACGGGTTTTAAGCCAGATGCACAATGACTGTCGTTACACCAGCAAAACACAAACTAAAAAAAAAAAGAAGCAGCTACAACTCTTTCTTTGCAGACACGCCGATCGTTTCCTGCACTCTGGGTTTGGATAGATGTAACAGAAGATGTGGATGGAGGTTATACTTTTCTATTTTGTAATTACAACTTATTATTATTATTATTATTATTATTATTATTATTATTATTATTATTATTATCCCTGAGTCAGTGACCTGGTTGGTATTCAGTTGAAAAGTAAAAGTAAATAATAAATATTTAAATCCATAACTTCTTTGCACACATTATTTAAAGTTTTAAGATTTAAATTAAGCATTTAAATTAATATTATCTTTCTGGGATTGTGCGTGATATTTTCTGTAATTTAACAAAACAAGGTAAATCTGCAAAATAACAGTTTAAAAACATATTTAGCATTTTCCCTTAATGTACGTGTTTTTTTTTGTTTTTTTTTAAATAACGGTAAATACCTGCAACTATAAATGCAGTCAATATAAAGTGTAATTTTATGGTCAAATATGGTCAAAGATTTTTTTTTTTTTTTTTCAAATGTGGGAATTATTTACAGTTTTGTCTTGATTTTTATTTTTATTTTTACAGTTAACATGTACATTTTATTTATGTATTTACATATTTTTTCTTTTATTTATTATGTGTAATTCAATGAAACAGGGAAAATCTGTAAAATAACACTTACTTGTTACAAGAAGTTCCAGTTTTTTCACAGTTTATGTTCTGTAGCTCGTGTTTCGTGGTAGCTTTAACCAGACATGTTGTATATTTCTGACTGTATGTGCCATGTGAGGAACAGTATCAGCTGGGATAGGCTCCAGCCTCCAGCAGATGGTGTAACTGTTGGATGGATAAATGTTGTTTTTTTTGGCTGATGTTAAGCACCTTGAACCACCATGATGTACGACGGTTGCCATGGCTGTGAGGGCTTTGGTATAGGCTTTGAAAATAATAGTTAATGTTCAGCTAGGTACAGTTTTATTTATAAGTACGTGGCACCTATTCACAATTCATCTGGAGGCACGTCGCACAGCAAGGTGAACCCAACAAGTCCTAAGATTCCCTTTTAGCTTTTCATGACAGTGGGGGGAAATAAAAAACGAAACCTCTCCTTTAACTTAAAAGAAACTTCTGGCAGAACCAGACTCAGGGACGGCAGTCATCATCCACTGCTCAGGTAGATGGTAAAGAGGAGAGAGAAAGTAGACAAGCAATGCACAAGAGAACAATAAGCGATGGGAAGATTGGTGAGAACAGTAACATGCAGACAGGACAAAGAACAAAGTTAATGGGGATGTGTTAGGCTGTAAGAACACAGTGTTTAGACTGATCATGCAGGGGAAAGTATAACCAGCTTCCACGGCTCTCATGTCACAGCCCCGGTATGTTGGTGGACGTTTGGAGGGCGTCTCTGCAGACATCTAAGGCCTCAGAGCCTGTCGTCACTCTGCAGCAGTCCAACCAGACTCCAATGCCGTTCCTAGCTCAGTTGCCCTCGAGTTTTAACTTTGATAGAAAATGATAGATGGTCTTTCATGCTTCCACTTTTTTTTTTCTCCCCTTCTTTTGAGGAATGTGCAGTCTGAAATCCGTCACCCTCAAGGGACGGCCGAGCGATATTTCCTTAGAAGTTTTCAGGAGAGCAGTGATGTGATTAAACGGAGCCACAGGACACATCTTGCACTTCAAACCTGCTTCCTCCTCTGTCATTCATGGTGCACTCTCTCTTCCTCATGCAGGTTTTTTTTTTCTTTTCTCCGAGACAACTAATGTGCATTTCCTCACAACACAATAGTTCTGAAGTAAGGTATAAGTTTGGGGGCTGCAGGGTGGCGCAGTTGGTAGCGCTGTTGCCTCGCAGCTAGAAGGTTGCCGGTTCGCGTCCCGGTGGGGGCACCGGAATCTTTCTGCGTGGAGTTTGCATGTTCTCCCCGTGCAGCGTGGGTTCTCTCCGGGTTCTCCAGCTTCCTCCCACACAGTCCAAAAACATGTTGAGGTTAATTGGTGATTCTAAATTGTCCGTAGGTGTGAATGTGAGTGTGCTTGGTTGTCTGTCTCTAAGTGTAGCCCTGTGATAGACTGGTGACCTGTCCAGGGTGTCCCCTGCCTTCACCCTGAGTCAGCTGGGATAGACTCCAGCCCCCCGCGACCCTAGTGAGGATTAAGCGGTGTATAGATACTGGATGGTGTAAGTTTGGTCTCCAAATCAGATTGTGTGTCCCATACTTGCCATATGCTAACTGAGCTCTGACAGAATCGGGCAGGTGATGATTGCTCCTAATACCCTTTGCTGCCATTTGATGATTAAAAGCTACAATGAGATTAACTTTGACACTGGCTTGAAAAAAAATCATACCATCTGATGAGCTTGGAAGATGATGGATAATCCATTAAAATATCTGCGAGCTTAACGTGAAAATCAGGAGATTCTGTATGACTTGTGACATTGAGAAAACTTCCTCCCAGCTCATAAAACCACACATCTAGAAACTTAGACCATCTAAAAGCCAAACCCTGCTGGTGAGACTTGGAAGGCATGATATATATATATATATACTAGGGCTGAAACAAATCGGTGACCTGTCCAGGGTGTCCCCTGCCTTCACCCTAAGTCAGCTGGGATAGACTCCAGCCCCCCATGACCCTAGTGAGGATTAAGCGGTGCATAGGTAATGGATGGATGTTGTAGCAGCTACCAAAGTGTGGCAGCTATGAGCCACTGGTGGCTTTAATCTACCAGGACAGCAGGAGAAAAAGCCAACAGCCAATAGTTGTTCTACGTTACGTGCGCCACAACGCAGTCCAAGCATTCAGCGAGGTCACGGAGCTGGCTGGCGAAAGTTTGAAGAAAAAGGAGAAAAGGGATAAATCGGGAGAGAAAACTTTACAAAGTCATGCAAAGTGTGGGAGCACTTCTTCTACAAAAAAGACGAGTGACCTGCAGACTTTGCAAAAACAAACTTTTCTTTTGTTCTTTTACAAGTTTACCTCATTTTTTTGTTTTTGATGCATTGAAATGAAAAGCTGACAAAGTAGACATTAAAGCTCATTGTGGTCCTTCTGATTTGAGCTGCGTTTTACAGAAATTAGTTAAATAAAATGCTGTCAAAAGCACAACTGCCTTGTGTTTGACTTACCTGGGCAAATAAAGGCCAAAAACAAAAAAAAAGTTTGCTTTAAAAACAACAACAACAACAAAACCGATTAATCGTACAGTGCTAAATCGATTAATCGATTGTTAATAGATTAATCGACTGTCAAAATAATCATTAGTCACAGCCCTACTATATCCATGCATTCATATAAGTTTTAGTTACCTTTTTTTTTTTTTGTTCAAAATGAGCCCACAGTGAGTGAAAATGTGAGACTATAAAGAAAACCCAAATGACATTCAGGGGACTTGTTTAAATGTAGCTGCAGATCATGCTTTACAGGTCATGACGCTAACCTTTGGTTTTGGAACGCTCATTGTTCTCACGGAATCTCTAGAATCCCCTCCTGATTATCTGACTGGAAAAAAAAAAACACCAAACAAACAAGCAGAGCTGATTTTTATCTCCTTCATTAGGTTTCACCTCCAGTCTTGACTCAGACTCAGATAGCAGCTCGCTGGCTGAAGAGGGCCACAAACTTGGGCCGGGTTAAAAGGTGCCCCGACTGTTCTCTCAGGCTGTGGAGGAAGCAAAATCTGTGTCCTAGCCTGGCTTGTTTTATCTGTTACTTTGAAGATGCCATTTGCTACAGACATGATTGGACAGCGGAGGGTGAATCCTAATCATCTTGACCATTCCCTGATTCTTTCTCTAGCTTCACATCCATTTAGTGTGCAGACATACGTGACTCCCACGCAGTATATCTTCATGACTCTGGTGGCTCAGTGACTTCCCTTCTAGAAATGAACTCAGAATCTAAACGTGTGATGCGTTCGGAGGACTGTACTTACGAGGCAAGTTTGACATGATGGTGGTTCTCCTCCATCAGACGCTGTGAGTGCTCCCATAAAGGACGCATCGTTTGACTCTCCTTCTGCGCTAAACAGACCGGTGACGTGTCGTGTGCTCGAGTCAAGAGAAACAGATTGTTTTAATGGAGAGCTGTCAAGAATAGGAAAATGAATTACGGTTAAAATGCTGCTGATGCAAATGATGCGAGAGAGGAATGCTGGTAGAAAAACTGTCCACAGTTTGAGGTAATACGTGTACCACTCGGTGACTCTCAGTGCAGCTGCTCACTTCCTCGCTGCACATTATTGACGCCTAACGGTGACTTTTTTGATCCCAAACTCTGACCACAACCTCCCTAGTGCAGCAGCAGTTGCCATGGCGACCTAGCAGGTTTAAAGAGCCTCCTGGTGACATTGAAAACTCTGACTTGAGGCTCAGCTCACCTCGCCGAGGCACTCGTTCAGCTCTGCAGCACGCCCCTCAGGTTTCAAGGTCACTTCACTGACACTCCTGTTTTGAGATGTGATAAAAGCGTCCATTAAACGAGGCATCTGCTTCGCCTCAGCGTGTGTCAAGCTGATGGGAATGAACCTGTGACACTAATGAGGTGCCAGATGTGACGGGGAGTACAGTAGTGGCCTACATTCGCTGTATTGTGCCTTTTTGTCGTCTTTCAGCCATATTTTCCCTGAGATTGATTGTGGACACGGGGTCTAAAATCAAGCTGATTCAATTAGAAGTGGAGACATGAAACAGTTTACTTTATGTCATTTGTTATTCTTATTGAAGCCATCTCTCTCTTTTGCAACAGTTTCCTACATATTTTGCCGTTTGCTTTTGCTCTTTCCATTGTTTTGACTGTATCTCTGCGCTATAACTTCTTTCTCTCACTACACCAGATCTCTGGCAGGTGTTAAAGTGGACCACAGTGAGATCATCTAAGTCTGTATTGACGTGATTCCACCAAAGCAGCTGTAGATTTTACTGACACAGTTCCACACAATCAGTCGCCGTAAGAATTCTAACTACTTACTCTATTCCAAAACAAATGTCTCATTGTGTTATAATTACACGTGTCTGTGGGCTGTAGTCACCCCTCGCTGAAGCTATAATGTATAATATATAAAAACCAGTGAGAAAAACATTTAGAGGATTTGTGATTTATTCATATTTTTATCAAATAGCAATATTTGCCACAATAAGCAAGGTTTTTCAATTCAAATACATGTTGGCTGACGACTCAGTGAATAGACGTGAACTTAAACAACAAAAATGTCTGTTTTTCATCTACATCTATTTGTGCATTTTTCATCTGTCTACTATATTCACAAATTTGTTCAAAGTAAAAGTGCAATGATAACGAATATATTCATCGTTTTAAGACTTTCTGTCTTAAAATTCTTTGTTGCACAGTTTGCACACAACCATCCTCCTATCCAAGCTGCCATCGGGAAGCTTAAAAACTAAAATAAAATCCTGCCCAATGGGCCAAGCGATCACTGTTCACCAAACTGTCTTGTCACTCAATGCCTCCTGATCATAGACTGTATAAAAGATGGACATAGCAACCTGCCCTGAAAAATGAAGCCAACCCGGAAGTGTCAAAAACCTGCAATATCACTACGTCTGCTAGTCCTGGCTCCAAAAAGCCCTGGCTCCCATAGAAATGAATTGGAAAAGAAGTGATCACAGATCATGAAATACTGCATTCCTCCAGCTCAGGATTTTTTTCTTGTTAGTTTTCATGGTCAAGTCCAGAGATCAGGTGGCCAATCTGAAAATAAGTCAATACTGAATTTTTAAAAAATCTTTAAAATTTTGCGGGGCAAGGGGCGTGGCTGGCTTGATTGACAGTCGGCAGCGACGATGCAGGCGAAGCGAGCAGAAGGCGGTAAATGTGGGCGGGCAGAGAGGGCCCGCCTCTCAATCCATTTGACCAATCGCTGCTCCTATGGCTCCGCCCCCCTCCGACGATTTTTGCGTCACTGGCTCCAAAAATCCGAAATGTCAACCAGGAAGTAGCAAAACCCTGGCTTCATTTTCTCAGTGCAGAAACCAACGGGTGACGTCACGGTAGCTACGTCCATCTTTTATACAGTCTATGCTCCTGTGCATCTTCTTCACGGCTGGCAAATGAACTTTTGGTGCATTAGCGCTACCTGCTGGCCGGAGTGTGAGCATCATGGTTACTGGTGGGTCAGAAATTAGGGATCTGAGAAAGGTGCGATTAAATGTGTAATTTGTTTTTTTTCCTGTAAGTAATTAATGTGTTTAAGTCCCAAATCTAGTCAAAATAAAAGGAAAGTAAAATCTAAAATATCTTTATACCTTTCATGCTTGAATAAATAAGTAAAGAGTAGTTAGAGGAAATCCTGTAGGAATGAGTGGACAAACTAAAGATGATGCATCCAGTGTGACCTTCACAGACACCAGGTCTCAACCAATCACCATCATCGTCAAAACACCAACTGGGGAATATCTTTTGGAAGAATCCCTCTGGAGATTTTATGTCAAGGAGGATTACAGTAGAAGTTGTTGCTAAGCTTTCAACCAAATGTTGTGGCCTTCCTCAGTAGATTGAACTGCTCAGTTCTTCAGACTCATGGCTGGGAAAAAAAAAACACCTTGTCAAGATCTACTATCCAACAGATTGGAAACCATCTTCAATCAGTTATCCAATGACGGTTGTAGTCTTGGTTTAGGCTGACACTTTGAGAGTAGCTGCACCTCGTCTGGAAGAGCAGGTGGCAGTTGAAAGTCGTGACAGACAGTTTCCAGCAGCCTTTAATCTGCACGTTGAGTTACAGAAACACACCAGTTTGATAAAACGTCATCAGAGACATGCATCAGTTTTAATCAGGTGTAATTATGACCACACGGGCGATTACAAAGTCCCTCTCAGACGACATGAAAACCTTGAAAACACTGTTAAATAATCAAACACGATACAAAGAAATACAAGAAAACAGCTTTTTTATTTCTGAGCTGGTGGATATTTAGACTGTAAGAGCTGAAACGTCTGTGAAAAGTGTTATTTTACAAACTCTAAAATCCCATTTATCAGAAGTCTGGGTGTTGCTAATGTTGAAGGTGGTTGATGGTGACATTCATCAGTCAAAAAGGCTGATTTTATTCATATTACAGCCTGTAAATTGCATAAAATATGACACAGTTCTAGTCTCATTATGTTAATATTATGGTCCGAAAACCTATTAATTGTTGATAGCAGTGGTAATGCCATTATGCCAGTGTGTCACATCAGTCGCCGACGAAATCGTCTGATGTCTTCTAATGTCTGTGACTTACAGCTCTGCAGTCATTTATTCCATCCGTGCACCAGAAAACATTATTAAAACGTTCATGTTGTTGAAGAATATTTGCACGACTCTGTTCAAATACAAAAGCTTTAATTAAAGCCTCGCTCATCTAAATTCTTTTCACGAGTGAAGAATTCGGTCTGTAAGGCCGTCTTTCAGCGAAGATCAAACAGCTCGGCATAAATAATTTTTAAACGTTCAAGTATTTACTTTTAAGCTGTTACCCAAAGGCTTCGCTGCGCTAAGCTCAGTAGGCCTCTGACTCCTTAATATTCTTACTGCGCTCTTCTCTTTGCAAGTGTGAGACAGAATGGGGCTACTTAGAAAACACAAAGCAACTCGTGGACGCACTGGAAAATACATAAATAGTAAAAAAAAATAAATATCGATACCTTTAAAAAAAATACAAATAAAATACATTTAAATTAATAATTCAGTCTGTGATTTTACTAGATATTAAATATAATTCAACAAAACTGTAAAATAACAGTTAATTATTACCATTGTTCAATCTTTCATGTACAGAATGTTTTATTCAAAGAACAGCAAATATCTGTAGAATATATAAAAGTTTTTGCTGGTTTAATTACAGTAAAAAAATAAAAATAAATTTAAAAAAAAGTTTGATTTCATGGTAAATGTTAAATTACCATTTATATAAATAAACATTTTTGATGCCAACATTTTTTACAAATATTTTACAGTTTTCTTGTTGTTAACTTGTAATTATTTTTAATTTAAATTTTTGTGTGATTTTGTTAGTAATTAGCTGTAATTTAACAGAACAGAAAATCCATAAGATTGTACCAAACTGTGAAAAAAAATAATATTTTAAAACATTAAAAAAAACATTTTATTTTTTGTTTTTTGTTTTTAGGTTTTTTTTTTAATTTTTATTTTTTTACACTGTGAAATCTGATGATTATAGCACCAGCTGATGTAACGTGAAATAATTCCAAATATACACAAAGTGCATGTACTGTTGTTGCAGATCACAGTCCTCTTCCTCATGCTCCATGGCTGGTAAGATGTGCTCGCCACCCGTTTGCGTTTCTTTCTCACCGTCACGTCCGAGATGACACAGATTGAAATGTGCAGCTGATTGCCTGCTAAAAACCCCATCAGTGCAGCTGTGACATATTGAAGTAGTGAGAAGAAAAAGAAGAGAGGGGACTCGAGATCAGATGGAGAGGAGAGCAAAACGAGGAGAGGCAGGAGAAGCTCTTCATCCCTTTTTGTTCTTCTGCCTCTCATTATCTCTTTTTATGCTTTGATCTTTACTGTCATCTTTAATTTTCAATCTCTGTCCGCTCTTTTTTCTTTTGCCTATTTCGTATCTCTTCCATCATCGGTGGACGTTAATGACCGTTGCGGTCTTGTGGAGGACAGGAAGCATCAGTAGAACAAAACAAGGACTTTGTCATAACTTGAGTTGACATCTGACTTTCATCAACCCTCTGAACCCCAAAAGCCACCTGTGAGTTTGAAAGGCAAGTTTAAAAAAATAAAAATAAAAAATCACACCATTTAACCATCGATCAAATCCAGAAACTGTGAAAACAGAAAGTTCCAGCGCTCCTTGAACTAATATTGTGTGACGTGCCCTTCCATTGCAAACTGTAACCCAATCTCAGCTTAAAGTGGTCGTATTTCACCCTAAACCGTTTGCGGTAACCAGATTCTGTAAAAAACAAAAAATTCTGGACTCCTCAGGACGACCATGAAGCGATGAATGACTCAGCTGCTATCAAAAGTCACGTGACAAAAAATTTGGGGACTATTTAGCCGAACTGCAGGTTGTGTTTACATAAAACAGAGAAGAGACGAGTGTGGAAGCAAATTAAAAATGGAAGTAAAATTCCTATTGTGTGTGCAGCCATTATTTTGTTGTAGTTTTTCCAGTACTTGTTTCATAATGCACAGAAGACATTTTTAAAGTTCTTTCTATATCGACCCGTTTGTTCTGTTTCCATAAAGGTGCAGGACTTCGTATGGCAGTGGAAAATGTAAAAAAAAAAAAAAAAGAAATAATACCTCAAAGCTGCCTGGGGTTCAGAGGGTTACAGTCTATGTATGAGCAAAACTATAACTCAGCAACAAAAAGCACATGTTTTACTGGAAGAAGAATGAAAAATAGAATCTAAAAGCTTTGCTTTTTTTTCGGCCAAGGATGTACCTGATGAAGATTCCCTGAGATCTACTATAACAACAAAGAGAGCTCGATATAGAAATACTGAAGTAGCAGAATGCATGAAGGAGCAGCACAGAGACGTTGTACTCATCCTAACAACATGTTCTGAACATCTCCTCTTGTTGGAAAAAAGAAAAAAAAAAAAGCTTTTGTGAAGAGTTTGAATGTTACATACCCAGTAATCTAGGCTGCCTTATCATGATGTACATATATACGAATGACCAATTTAGATGCCACAGCCTTATCAATAAAAAATAATAAATGAAAGGTAGCTAAAGCAATTAGACCTGCAGAGAACCTTTGGCTGCAGGTTCCATTGGAACCTGTTGGAAAATTAATCAGGACTGAAGTATGATTGTTTTGAGACCAAGAGGATTGATGACGTCAAACCTCACAGGACAGAAAGATATTAAACAGGACGGAAGACATTTTCAGTCTGCTGACAACTTTTTTTCTGTGACAGATTACACGACAAGTCGGTGATCGTCTGATGACTGTGATGTAGAGTCACTCTGGCATTTCTGAGATGGTTGAGTTGAATGCTGCGCAGGTTGCATGAAACCCTCCTTTACGTGTGTCGAGTTCTCGTGCCGTGCATCTTTATGAGGAGATGAATTCATTAGCTTCAGGAGACGAGAAGCATCAAGTGAGAAGGAATCAGCGTTTGGCCAAAAGCAATTGTTTCACCTGGTAAACACTTTGCCAAACATGTGGTTTGGCAGAGCTGCGCTGTTTCTTCACACCAGCGGTAGATTGGGCTCGACTGGGAGGCAGATTTCTCTCACACACACACATGCATAGGCGCACACACACACACTTCAACACAATCTTAGCAGGGTCAACAGCGTGTGCAATCATCCCTGCTCTGGGCCTCTGTGAGGCATTTCCCTTAATGAGGACCTCAGATGGTGAAACAGAGCTGGACCATTTACCATCATCACGTCTAATTTCTGCTCTGCTCGGCCCGAACATGGCACCGCTTCTACCCCTGATCGCGCCTTTTACCGCCAGGCCTCTGGACTTTCTCTTGATTTCTAACAATGGACAAGCAAGTTAATTTCAACCAGGGAGAGCTTTATTTGCATTACAGTAAGGGGCAATGTGGGGTTTGATGACGAACGAATGGGAAGCATTAGTGTGGAAAGACGGTGGTGATTTGTGCAGGTTTTTACGATCACAGCTGGTTGGAAGTGACGCCATCCCAGAACTGAACCATCAGAGAAGTGATGTGAGCAAAACACAAGCCAAGTAACCAGCTGACACACAACCAGTATAAACATAATGAATCTGAGCATCAACCAGTTGCCTCCTGTGAATGATTAGATCTGAATTGTAAATGAACGAGCATGTTCAACTGGAAATAATAACTTAAAATCGTTCGGCAAGCTAAGAAATATCTGTTATTTGCACACATATGTGAGTTTGTGAACCTACAGTAAATAGTTGAGGTAGTCATCCCATAAATGTGCTCACCTCAGCATCTTATTGTGTCTTTTAAAGGCAGCCAAGTTGCTTTCTCTTTCATAGCTTGTTTTACTTGAAAGGTTCGTTGAATGTATTGAACTGTGTGATTTGCGTGTACTTATTAACTTCCAGGTTAAGTTAAGCTACACTCTCTGCATGTAAGATTGTTCGACATTAACGGCCACATAAGTCTCTGTCATGGTGGCCCTTTGCTAAACCAACAAAGCTCACAGCCACACAAACACTGGAACCCACCTCACCCATCCACAACAATCAAAATCCAAACACAACTGGAACATCAGTCGCAGACCGACTCATTTAACAATCTTTATTTGACATTTCCATGGTTTCGTTTTCAAGCACAGAACCGCCTATAGTCCGCGGGAACGCCCTCTCAGGCCTGTACGGTATTAAACACAACAACAAGCTCCAGTCCTCCATCTCACTAAACTGTAAGAGGCTCCACCTGGTGGCTCAACCAGGTACTACAGCTGATCTACACTACGTTTTCTGGCATGTACACCCCTCGTCTTCTGCCTTTAATCGGGTAAATCATTAACGACAATAATCATCAATCATATGAACCCCAAAAGTCCTGCAAGAAAGCAACTGAAGTACATAGAGCAAGTCTGGGTTTCTTGTGCATTTAGTGAAATAGGAAAAATGTTGTCTGAACGACTCGGACTGAGCTGGTTAGTTGGGCCGAACCAGATCATTCAAGTTTTTTTAATCTATTTTTTTCTTACAGTGTGTGTATAATAAGGACCTTGTGGCAAATCCAAATCAATCTCTACTTACTTTACTCTTGGCTATCATCGGCAGAGGGAGTTGGATCTCTTGCTATTAAACTATACATGCTGGGAATTTCACAGATTGTGCTCGCAACATTTCCAACCTTTGTGGACGAAGACATAACAACTGAGCGGGCTCATTCTGCTAATTAGTTTTGTGTGATACCATCAAATGCTCCAGCAAGGGGAAACTAGATTTTTTCTGGCATTTTGCCTTCATTTAGATAAAAATATGGGCAGTGTCAGGCTGGAGTCAGAGTGAGGACTTAGACTTCCCATTCACAATGCACCATTGAGCAGCTCAACTTTGGTTTATTTTAATGAGAAAAAAACTTTTTTATCAGGCTCAAACAAGTAGTTTTTATTGTCTAACCTCAGCCAAACTTACCCAGACATGTGGCAACTTAGAAAACACTTACTCACTGTTACATTGGTTAAATGCATTTTGGATAGCACTAATGTCAGCAGGTAAGAAAACACGGTTAATGACCAACATGATTAGATTTTGTTGTGCTGATCATCTCTCAGCCTTTAGAAAACATCATGTAACCATGCAGCATACGTAACAGATGTTACGTGGCAGTAAACTTTTCAATACCTTCCTGTGATATAATACCCTCAGTGAGACTCTGTTTAAAAAATACTGCAATTCATTAAAATCCCATCAGCATTGATTGTGCAGCTTATTAACAAGCAGACAAACAAATGGAGGTCCGCCTGCAGTTTCCTCCTGAAGGAAACAAAGAGACAGCTGAAAGGTTTAAGAAATGAAAAGGAAGAGAAGAACAGAAGCTAATGAGTGAGGAGATTCTTGAAAACCTGGAAAGCAGGAGGCAGAATGAGACGGATGAGTGGATTTGTGGCCGCTGCCGTAATCTGGTACTTGCTGGTCAGACATACAACAGCATGTTTTTTTTTTTACTGTGTCAAGAAGAAGAAAAAAAAAAGCAGAATCAGAATGAACCATCAATTAGAAGCAAGAGAAAGAATAGGATGGAAGATAATTGAACAGAGAGAGAGGGTGTGATGTAACAAGGAGACAAGATGAGCTTTGACAAGAGAGGAAGAAGAAAGAGAAAAACAATGCAGTGAAAGATGGAGGAATAAAAATAGCATCGACAAACAATCTAATAAATAGACAGGTGTATATATATATATATCAGAGATGGCAGCATTTGTACAACAGCATTTGGTTCAATTACAACAACAGAGGAAAATATATGTATATAATGCGTAGTGTATCTGGAAACCTTGATAATCTTACTTGGTTACTGTTGAACTCATGCTGTATAGATTGAAGCTGACAGAGGTGGAGCTTTGCCAAACTGAAGCATCCTCAGAACTCCTTCTGACAAACATTCAAGGTATTCGTCAGCAGCCAAGATGGACAGTTTCCAGACACATGTGAGATTTTACACAGTGTCACATAGGTTTAGGGCCTAATGAAATGTTATACAGCCAATCTATGATTCCTGCCCATGGTTTGACCTCCACTTTACAGGAATTATCATGTAGAGCAGCGGTCCCCAGCCCGTTTTGCACTACGGACCGGCTTTGTGTAAGGAAATTTTCTACGGACCGGCCATTGTGCACATAACAAAAATAATAGTTTTTTTTCTATTAAAAAATTTTGTAAACGAATAAAATTACTTCCTAAATGTGTGTTTATGTTCCCACTTTCCACAGAAGCTCTCTGGAGACATTTGGTTTTTTTTTATACATTTCGGCAGCGGTTAGACTGACGGCTTCATTTAACGCCCGAGCAAAAAAACTGACGGTCAAGTGCGAGAAACAAGCACAGACGGAAGTGATGGGAAGACGAGTTCGTCATTTTTCAAAATAAAACACCCTGCAGACTCGGCTGGAAATAAAAACAAAAAAAACCCAAACATTTTTATTCTTTCTGTGCGGCCCGGTACCAAATGACCCACGGCCCGGTGGTTGGGGACCGCTGATCAGAGCAGTCGAGCTGTTCCTCTCAAACTACATAAACAACCTGGAAACAGTAATAAATAGTCAAATACACTGGAAAGAAAACACAATGCAAGAGCTTCAGTTACGGATCTGTTCGATCTTTAGACCGTCTGGGCTTCAGATCTGTGCAGATGTTATTTTGAGACGTTTTTGTGTCGCTACATACTTAAAGAATTAAATCAGTTCATCTGAATATATTCAACTTCTCTGACTGATGAACGTCACCATGAACCATCCATCATCTATATACCACTTAATCCTCAGTAGGGTCGCGGGGGGGCTGGAGTCAGACAACCAGGCACACTGACATTCACACCTACAGACAATTTAGAATCACAAATTAACCTCAACAAGCCGGAGAACCCGGATGAGAACATGCAAACTCCATTTAATTGACTGGTTTTGCACTAGATGACAAGTTTGCAACTACTTCTGCAGAATGAAAGCATCCTTATTTAGTAACCCGGGAGCATAAAAGAACAATTGGACTCGTCGGAGGCACAAGGTCTTATCTCTTCAGTAAAGTGCGTATGCATTTCAGGGAATCTGCTTTGAAAAAAATGGTTTATTATGTGACGTCTGCTTTGGCACGGAAGAATGTGGGAGAATAAACCGTTTAATTAATTCTACAGCGAGCACGTCAAATATTTGAGCTGCACTGAATTAACCCTAAAACAATCGCAAGAAGCGAAGAAAAAGGCAGCAGTAATTATAACCAAGCACGATACCTCCACGCTCTCCTTCCTGCACTGCTTCAACGCTGGAGGCTTTAAAATTGGAATTAGGCCTTTTCAGTTTCATATAAAACAATAGAAATAGTCTCATTAATTATAATTTCTCCGGGTTTTTCTTACTGTCATTGAAATGCGTGTCCTCGGTGTTTACTTGCAGCTTCACTGCGTTGTTTGTTTGCAGCGTCTTAGCAAATCAGGTGTCGATTATGCACGAGATGGAGCGAGAGCATGTGGAAGGACTGATGGATGGATGAAGGGTGGGCTCTGCTGTGGAGTGCTTGGATAGAGGTGGTGGTTGGTAGAGACAGACAAAACTGAGAGGAAGCAGGTGAGGGCAAGAGACTCAAGTTAATAGCTTTTCAATGCCATTCAGAAATGAAGAGTTGACGTGCTCTTGAATTGAATGAGAAAAATTGATTTTAAAACAAAGAAGCATAGAGAAAAGAAACCTTCCTCAGGCTGCTTTGAAGCAATCTGAATGGAGCGCAGGACGAATCTGAACAATCGGAAGAGCGAAGAGGGTTGTTTGCTGCTGAAACTGTTTGGAATTGCCCACTTGTTCATAAAATAAGCGGAGGAAACAGGAAGGGTAAATCCAAAAATAGAAGGGAGGGTGACAAGAGACAGAGAAGACAAATAAAGAGGACCAAAAACAAGATGGGTGGTGGGAAAACACCAGCAACAATACAGGGTTCTAAACAAAGAGGTGGAGAAATAATAGGTGAGAAAAAAAAAAAAAACAGGGTTAAAGAGGAGGCTGGAGGTGGAGGAGGAAAGACCGATTGAGAAGCAGAGAGATTGAATTTGAGGAGACAGGAGGCAGGGGAGGGGAAAACATCAAGGGAAAGAGAGAGGAGGGAAGGACAACACAAGGAAGATAAAGATGTGAGTGGACGCAAGGGGTGATAAATGGAGGAGGGCGGGGCCTCCTGACCTACGTAGATGGAGCGATGATGACTCACGGGCTTACAGGAAGATTCTGCAACTCGATTTGGTTAAAGAGAATGAAAGATGAGGAGCTGAGGGGCCAACAGGCAGACGTTCTCCTCTTCAAAACCGAGTTATGGTCAATTTAATTCAGCTTTTTTTTTTTTTTTTGACAAGAATTCACAAGATTTCTCCACAGTAGTTTCAGTTAATTACCAATATTACATTTCACTTTGACACAGAATAATGGAATTTTTGCCAAAAAGTGAAATTACATTGAACATTATCAATTGTTGAAAAGCGTTAAAACAGGAGAACTTCCAGAGGGGATGAATACTTTATAAAGCCACTGAACATGTGAAGTCAGAAGCTATGCTGAAGTTGTGGCACTAAAACAGCTATGAAGCTGAAAGAGTACAGCCACAGAATATGGGTGCACATTTTAAAGTACTTTCTTGACTGATATTTGGTTATCAAGCAATAATCGATTATTCACAAGTACAGCAGATGTTATCCCACATGCTGGTAAGCGTTCAAAACCACAGACACATGTTTTAGCTGCCAAGATGGCTTGGTTGCATTCATTCAATGGTAGTGGGAACGCTGTTGTGATAGATGTTGAACGTGAGCTGTAGCCGTAAGCCATGAATTGCCACTCAAGTCTTTGTCATGGTGGCTCATTGCTACTACAGCAAATCGACAGCACATTTACTGCCATGCACGTCCTCGGTCCTCTACCTCAGCGGTTACCATAGACTGTATAAAAGATGGACGTAGCTGCTGTGACGTCACCCGTTGGTTTCTGCACTGAGAAAATGAAGCCAGGGTTTTGCTGCTTCCTGGTTGACATCTTGGATTTTTGGAGCCAGTGATGCAAAAATCGTCGGAGGGGGGCGGAGCCATAGGAGCAGCGATTGGTCAGACGGATTGAGAGGCGGGCCCTCTCTGCCCGCCCACATTTACCGCCTTCTGCTCGCTTCATCTGTATGGTCGCTGCCGACTGTCAATCAAGCCCTGCAGACTGTGCTGGAAATAGAAATAAAACGTTTTTATTGTTTCTGTGCGGCCCGGTACCAAATGACCCGCGGCCCGGTGGTTGGGGTCCGCTGCTCTTACCTTATCGGTTGAACAGAGTTTTGATAGGTTGACTTCTTCCATCCATCCATCCATTATCTATACACCGCTTAATCCTCGCTAGGTTAACTTACAAATGGCAATTAATTTCATAAAAGGTAATTAGAAATAACCCTGCTACAGGCGTATCAACCTGCCGGTGAAGACAATCGACTGCCTTGTAAACCCAACGATAAGGAATGCAGCCATTACTAACAATATGATTCGTTAATAACTGTACTTGATCAGTCAAAACGAGGTTGGAAATGTGATTTCATTTATCGACGGATTCTCACCTGTTCATCTGTTGTAATGAGTAGTTAGACTGACAATTATCTCGCGATAATGTTTAAAGTGGTACCTGCACTAGCTGTTAAAGAGGATTTGCCACAAAACTGACATGACAGCTATGACAATTTTCCACTCTGAGATGATCCTGATTAGCGGCAGATAAACGGGCCACAGGTCACCGGTCCCTCTCCCTCTTCTGCTCCAGATCCTAATTAGATGGGCTTTGAATTTATCCATCGAGACATGGAGCACCATCAAACCCTATCCAAACTAATTTCACACATGATTACATCCGTGGCCCCAGAACAATAGTGTGATGATAGGTATACGGCGGCTCACAGGGATCGTGGACTCAGATAGGAGATGGTCGGGGATAGTGCGGTTTGGATTAAAATGCAAGGCTCAAATGTTGGCACAAAGAGAGTCAGCTTGTTGCACAAGAACAAAGGCAGGAGACAGTGAAATCCCCGTCTTTTTTTCTATTTATTTTTCCTTATCTATATCCAGGCAAACACATATACAAGTCCAAATAAAAACTAGTGTGTGGCATCATATTTTTGACATAATTAATTGTAATTGCATCGCTTTTCAATCTGATAATCTAAATTCCTGCAGCTTTGCATAAATTAACCTCTGTAGATTTACAGGTTCATATTTCTTTCGTCAAATATGCGTCCCTACCACAATGACAAACAACTGAAATCAGCTGTTACACTCACAATGTTGCTGCAAACGTCTTCTCTTCACCAGAACCTCAGTCACCGATGCTAAACCTTCTACTGCTCAGTGACAGCGACAATCAATTTAAGGTCTCATTTGTATAAATTTCCATTCCTGTCCTTATTATATCGTCCCAACTTAACAACACCTTAAATGTGTGAACTCACATCAGTTTGCCAACTTAAAATGTCAATGAAGTGCTGCAGTGGATTAATACTAATGCTGACTTGTTTGGCTCATCTGACTTGGTAAATCAACCCCTGCGGTTTCAAATTTGGAGCATCGACCTGAGCATTTATTTACTACGCTCAACGGTACCTGCTGCCATCATGAATTAATGAGTAAATAGATAATGTGGCTCCCTTCAAACGCCAGTGAAACTTCTGTGCCTTAAGTTCTTATTTTGGTTTAGTTCCTTTCCACGTGTCTTCATGCATTTTATTTCGTTATTGGTGTCTTGTTAGTTTTCTCAGAAAGCAGGTTGACTGGTACATTAGGATAACTGTGATGTTATATTTTTTTTTTTTGTTAGTTTTTTCTGTGATTTATGTTGCCGTCATTTTGACCCCACAACTTGAATAGCTCTGTTTGGAAAGAATCAATCATTCTAGAATGATTGAGGTGATTTTATAGGGGAAGTGCATCAAATGAAAAATGGACGAGAAATTTTAATTTCCCTGTTTTGTTTTTTTTTGTTTTGTTTTTCACCTCACAAATGGATAATTGTCTTTTCAGCTGCTATTGTGTTGGTTTGCTTTATGTGCAAAGATCATCTATACACCGCTTAATCCTCACTAGGGTCGCTGGGGGGCTGGAGTCTATCCCAGCCGACTCAGGGTGAAGGCAGGGGACACCCTGGACAGGTCACCAGTCTATCACAGGGCTACACTTAGAGACAGACAACCAAGCACACTCACATTCACACCTACGGACAATTTAGAATCACCAATTAACCTCAGCGAGAACATGCAAAGCAGAAAGATCCCGGTGCCCCCACTAGGACGCGAACCGGCGACTTTCTTGCTGAGAGGCAACAGTGCTACCAACTACACCACCTTGCAGCCCTGTCTTTGTATTTGTGTAACATGAATAATCAAATAAATCCAACTTCTCTCTACTTGTAGCCACGGTTGAGACAGAGCCCACAGTTCCTTTAAAATATGGCATGAAAAAAAAAACCAAACATGCACTAACTGCTTGAGGTTTAGAGGATTAATGTCAGCAGCAACAACAACAGTCTTAATAATAACAATCCATTGGAGTAAAACAGACGGTTCATATATAAGACAGAGGAAGATTTTCACTCTTGAGTTGTTGCTTTTCTTTCCTTTTATGTTATTCGGAGAAATTTATTACCATAAACGAACGGGTTGGGGAGAAGCCGAGCGCTGCCAGCCGCGTCTGCTAATGTGTGATAAAGGCGTTTACGTTTGAAAGAACTAAGCTGTGAATATGTCAGATTTATATATGTATATATCTCTTTTATGGTTACATCAAGGTAACACAGGAGCGGCGATGGAACGGCTGCTCACAAAGGTTCTGCTTTAAATGTTATACTGGGAGAAGAAAAGATTCGTATACACCTCTGAATGGCTCAGCAAAATTTAAGATGAAATCAATGGGAGTCATACATTCATTTATTTATTTTTATTGCCGTAACAGAAGCTTATGTAAAGTCTGCTGCAGTTAATGTAATAACAGATGTTTGTTTAAATCAGTAGAAGATTGAAAGATGAATTAGCAGGAACAGTGAGAGGTAAAAGAAAAGAAAAAAAAAAGAACCTGTGACCCATAAAATATGAGGAAATGCAGTAAAAAAAAAGAAATCAAAACAGGCACTTGTAGCTATTTCTACACCAGAGCTGAGAGAATACAGCTGTAGAGAGGCAGAGGGGGAAATATAAAGACCATTGTTGAAAGCAGAGTGGTGAGATGATAGCTGCAGATGTAACATGAAGGTCACAGGGTTTTTTTTCCTCTTCAGCAGCTGCCAGGTCGTCACCAACAACCTTGATGAGGAGGGCAGAGCTCTTTGCTCGCGAGCGGCCGACAAAAAACCTCGGCCGTAATGTCTGCAGGAGTTGAAAGGTTTTGTATTAATGCGCAACATTTGCCAGGAGACAGCAGTCAGCGATCACGAGGCCGGCACCCTAATGTTTCTGGCAGAGCTCTGAGCGAGGCTGGCGACGGCGATGAAAAAAAAGCTGTCAAATAAGGAGATGCCGGCCGACCAAGCGCACTCAGCGCTTCCATATCCTGGGCCCGGATTTATAGAAAAATCATTCATTATTTACAGGCTGCGGAGGGGCAGTCGTCGTTATTGCCCTCTGCGCGGGCGTGCAGCTGCTGTCGGTGGCTCAGAACTGTAACAGAACGGCAGGTGAGGCTCCAGCAAACATCTCATCCCGGGGTGCAAGTAGTATCCTCAGATCTGACTCTCCTTTTGAGATAATGAGCGTAGCATCCCACCTGCGCGTGTTGAATGTGAACCAACACCGGAGACGCTCTTTGTGTACCTGCGTGGAGGTCTGCACGCTAGAAATTCTGATCGGTTATGTGGCTGCATGTGTGGATCCAAGCGACGTTAGTTGCGATCGCAGCTCAGACATCACAAGAGAAAACGGTGTCTTTCGAGGCAGGAAGGTGAGCGTAAACTGTGAAACGCTGGAAGCAGGACACGTGTTGATGCTCTTTTGGTGCTTGATAATTGGCTGCACATCAAAAGGCTGCCGGTGTTTCTGCTGCCTCCGTGTATTCAGCTCGGAGTGATTGCAAACGATCCCTAACGGCTTCACTGTCCTTCGCTCACTTTTTGATTTTACATCCACGTACACACTGATGTGAATGTTGACTGAGCGCCAGAACCGGATGATTACTCAGTTTTATCATTTATTTAGTGATCATGAGTATATTGAAGAAGTTGTGATAAAAACTCATGTTTTGTGGATCAGGAGCTCAGATATATTTATATATACAAGTGCAGCTTCAAAAATTAGAACATCATGTTTTGAATTTAATGTAAAATGATATTACTGTGCTTCCACAAATCCCCATATTGGTTTTTTTGTTTTTTGTTTTTAAACAAAATGAGAAATACTCGACCCAAGGACACAGCCAAGCTGAAGGCTGCTATCAAAGCAAACTAGACCACATTTACCCCTTTTCCACTGTTAGACCCGATTCTTTAGTTGGAAGCCCAAGAACAAGCCAGAGACATCTTCAGTTCTCAGTTGTAGAATTTATTTATTTCAGTCACAGGTAAAGTTTTACAGCGCTGGAATTCAGAGGGATAGAGAGGAATCTCATGTCCAGCTGAACTGAGTGTTTTCGGTTCCAGGTTACAGATATCTTCTTGGGCTGGGCCTGCCCCGAACATAGATAAGATATCCCGAGTTTAATTGGCCAGTTACTAATGCCGTGGACAGGCATACTTCTTCTGCGCTCTGTCCACGTCCTTGATATTTGGTGAGCAACATGTGTGGATGTTGTTGGTACGGTGTGTAGCTGAAGTGACAATCGTATCTAATAGAAAAGAGGAGTTTCTGCTGTCTCCAAGTGTGCAAACCAGTTCTCACTGGCCATATTATCTTCAAGGACATATGCTGTTCTCAGTAGGAAAATACGAAACAGAATCATAGGCTCAGTGCAAAATACAGATTCAGAATACATAATAGCTCGAAACATACTTAATTATAACACCACCAAGAAGTACCATTTGCTAGTTCGTTGCTGGTGCTAGTCCCAGTATTTAGTTGGTTCAAATCTCGCACCTCCTCAGAACCTGTTTGCTTTTCCATTGGTAATCAGCCAAGTTAGAGCCACGCCATACGTCACTGCATACGTAGCCGTTTACCGAACAATGCTCACGACATGCAGAAGTCCACACAGGATTCCAGACAACTTTCTCATTTGGTCGTACTTCCCACCTTGTCACAGGCAAAACATGTGACTTGCTGAACATTTTCTTATCGATAGACTCACCAGACTTAGACGTATCATTTACCGATGTTCCCTGAACGCCCCACATTGCAGGCTCTGGTAGCTGCTTCCTGGTGGCTGTGGTGCTCAAACAGGTGTGCAGCTAAAAATGTAAAAAAGATTTAGTGAATTAGGGCGTTCTTCTGACAGATTTGTCCAAGATGAAACTGAGTGATTTTTTCTCGTGTGGTCTTTTCTATGAGCAGAATAAACAGCGCATGTACGTAGGTGTGCACCGTTTTTCACGAGAAGACCGCATTTCGACGTGTAAATACAGCCGTACACCAAAGTTATATAAGTACTGTTTTCCACCACTGTGGTGCTGCTGGTGGGACACAGTTGTACCGGATTTCAGCGCGCAACAGTTTGTGCAACACGTCCGTGTGTCCCAGGAGTCATTCCAATACATCTACGATCAGAACAACGATACAAATTACCACTCATGTGTCCCATTCTGTGTTTCCATCGGTCTCGTTGGTCACGATAACCCCGCCCCCAGCCCCTGATGTACTCTTAGCTCTGGCCCAGAAAAGAGTTGGTGCTTGCTAAGCAAAAGTTTTGAGAACCTGGATCTGGTGCTTAGGTGGTGGAAACACAAAGAAGTGGTGCTCAGCCAGGCTCTGGCTCCGAACTAGCACTGGAACCAGCTCAGTGGAAAAGGGGTAACTGATGGAGTACTTCTCTCATGCTGTCTGTAGTTAGAGCTGTACTGTCCGATGCAAATTTCAGTTTCAGTACATCTGATCTTATCTTATTTTAATATTTCCCCAATTAGGGTGCCTTTGAGTAAGACACTTTACCAAACCACAATGGCCTGACTACAAGAATGACCTTTATTATCTAATTCCAATGGCAGACTAGCTGTTTAAAACTAACACCATTAGTGGTAAATACCATTAAAACCGTTATTTAATGGGTGAAGTTTCAGTCATGATCTCCCTCTCAAAATATGAACAACGTTCCAGTCTAATTGTGAACATACAGAAAGAAGACAACCCTGTCGGACTCTACAAAAACGTTCACTCGCAAAATCCTGTGTTTGGATCTCAGCATACGGCAGCATCAGTATCACACGTCTGACCTCATGTAAGGTTCCACTTGGTTGGTTTGTTGTTGTTGTTGGATGCTCCATCGTCTCCAGGTCTCAGCTACCTTGCAGAGATCAATGTTATCCATCGATCGTCATGTTGATGTTTTTTCACATTGACTCCAAGATGTTGATGTTGGCCTTGCAGTCACGGTGGTAGTTCTGATGCTCTTGGGAATCAATGTTTTCTGGCGTAAACCGTATTTATTGAAGTGATGGAGGCAGTCCTGCTACCATCTCACAACACTAAATGTTCCACCAGCAATCAAGACACATGTTCTGTCTGTGGTTGGCTTTTTAGCGTTTGGGATAAAAAAATAAAAAATAAAATAGCAACTTCCCTGACTTCAGAGGACACGCGTATTGATTGCCGTTTCCCTCCTTTCGATTGTGAGCGTCTAAATGCATCCTTAATCACAATATTGTCATTATGTGCGGTCATAAATTAGCGCAGACCTCATTAGAAAAATGGTGAGCTATGTCTGCGCTCCGAATAAATCGAAGCTGCCGGCGTAATGCTGATATCATCCCCATAAATTGCGTTTTAAATTAAATTTTCCAATTTCCAAGGACAGTTTGTGACTTTACAGTTGAAAACTCTCCACTTTCCCTTCCAAGTGAAAAGCGGTGAGTTCAGAACAGGAGCAAAGGGTTTCATTTTTTTTTATATTGTTACCCGATGGATTATTAAACTGCTGATCGCGTTTTCTGCTCCACAGCCCACTTCTAATGTTTCCAGAAAAAAGGCCATCTAGGCTTGATTGTGCACGTACTGTTTTCTCTACATCTCAGCAGCTTTATTCTCTGAGCGCAACCTGCTGACGGTCTGCAGGGTTTTTTTTTACCTTGAATTAGTTTTGACGTCTTTTGTAGAAACTCCAGAACCCAAGTTTGGAGGCGAAATAATGAAGATGCTTTTATTGTGCATCAGCTGTCTGAAAGCAGCTTATTAACGGACCATTGTTGTTCTGTAGCTGAAGTATTTAACAAGAACGGATGAATTTAACAGTCTCTCTCTATTGATATTGCTTATATGTCTTTTTATTATTATTATTATTTTTTAAATCAAAGTACTGAACAACACTTTGATCATATCCGCTGAAACTGACACTTCAGCATCACTTCTGGCAGTTTTCCATCCTTCACATTTTCCCTGTGCAGCTCTGTGTTGACCTCCTCTGTCCTGGTGGTTTCCCGACAAACAGAGATATAAATTATGTGAGACAGAGCGAATGTTGTGATGGTGTGGAGACCGAAAGGGGACAGAAAAAGAAAGGGTTTCTCTAAAGAGACAGGACAGACTGAACGTGACAGGGAAAGAAGAAGAAAAAGTCACAGCTGGGATCATTTTGAAGGTTAACAAGCACGAGAGTGAATTTAAGTGTCACCTTCAAGCTTGCCGTTTGGACGGTAACAGATGGTTGGCTGATTTTGTAGTGGTGAAACACAGTCCCCTCAGGCCTCATTTAAAACCAAGGCTGAAGGATTGATGGCTTTTATATTGAAAATCCAATAAGAAGAAGTGCATCTTACACTTTTCACAATATTTCAACATATTGATTCCAACCATTTTGGCTTTTTTCTTCTTAAACTGTCTCCATTTGACCCCTCGTCACTCGTTATTACCTCAGTATTAATAGGAGTTGTAACCAAAGGCTGGCGACATAACTCCGTCTCTGCAAAATTACTCTCCTATAAAAAACACAACTTGTCGCCAATGACATCGTAGGAAAGGTGTCCAGTTTGAAAAAGCCACACTGATAAGTATGAGGGGCAGCATGGAGGCATAAACCAATGACTGGACTTTCACCCTGATGACCAGGGTTCATGTCTCATGACTAACCAAAAGTCCTAAACCAAAATTTTGGGGCAATGGGGCAGAAGTGGGCGGGCGTTTCCATCGGCGGTCACACTACACTGTATTCGACCCTTACTGTATATAACCCTTTCCCGATATATTTGATTTTCTTGGTTACCAGGGTAACGAGTCATACTCCCTCCAATATGTGATTTGTTAAAAAATAAATTGTTAAGACATACTGATTAGTAACATTTTTGGGATATACAGTGCTGCCCACTTAATGTCATACCGCTTTATTGAATATCACGTTTATAATTATAAAATATCGAAGTCCCGAATCATTTCCTATATAACCTATATTAAAACAGCCCATTCATTGTTGTAGAATAATGTCATAATCTCGGTTTTTGTCATAACAAAATCCCACTAAATTTATTCCAGGAATAACTTTTGCCATGGTCGGCAGATCGTTAAAAGTTTAAAAGAATCCTGTTTTCTTTCCGTCAATACTTTATTTCCCAAATACATGCTAAAAATGTCCGATATAGGCCATGTTGATCGTGCTATTTCAGTACATAGGCTAGTTTTCTTACCCAAGCTCGCCGCCATCTTGTAGCCTGCTTAGTGGAATATCCCGGATATAGTCATAATTACATCCTGGACCAGGGGTATGACGATATACAGGTAGCACTGTATTACAAACAAAGGTAATCCAGCAGGAGATATGTTGACCTCAAAACGTTGTTGACAATGCAGTCGAGTTGCACAGGAATGTGATTTTGGGGTTGAAAATAAAGTTTTGTTGCATAGTACATATTACACCTATTGCCAACTTTAAAACGAAGTGAAGTTATAGAACAAAATCATGATAGATTAGCTCCTGTCAATGGTTAGAATAAATTAGACAGCATCTGAACCACAGTTCTTTGAGATGATTTAGTTGTTGATGTGCTGGTAGCAGGAAAAATGGTCAGGATTGATTTGTCATCTCAGACAAGGATTAGATCATGATGGTCAGATGAATGGTTAGCTGCAGGTCGGTGCGGTGTTTGCAGTATGCAGTGGTTAGTGGCTACAAAAAGTGGTTCAAGGAGGGAGAACCGGTGAGTCTGCAACAGGGTCATGGGAGCCAAAGGGTTATTGACGCGAGACTTGGCCCGAGTGCTCTCATCTCGCTGTGGCACAATCTTGAATACTGCCCTGATAGAAAGGTGTCACCCAGAGCAACACAGCTTGCTGAGTGTAAGGCTGTGTAGGAGCAGTCCAGGGTCAGGATCAACTGTGAACATGTGAGCATCAGAACTTGACCATGGAGCAGCAAAACGAGGTGGTCTGTTCATGTGGAGGGCTGGGTACATTGTTCACCTGGGGAGGAGAGGGCAGCTGGATGGCAGGGACAACGTGGAGGCGGTGTGATACTTTGAGAAATGTTCTGCTTGGAAATCTTAAATTCACTTCCCTGAATGCTGCTGCAGACACGTAAACCCGTTCATGGCAGCGATCTCCACTGTTAGCAGTGACCTTTTTTTTTCAGCAGCATAACGCCTCCCACACTGCTGTTCAGAAACTATCTAAGGGACACTACGAACAGTTCAAGGTGTTAACTTGACCTTCAAATTCCACAGCTTTCAATCACAACCAGAACAGAACTGTCCTCCAAACCTTTGCCCATGTGTTGCTGCTTATTCCCAGCATTAATCTGTATCCGTATGCCACGTATGTAGTAATCTACTACATTTGAACGAAAGTGGTACATGTTTTTGGATAGATTTTGGATTTGGGACTTCGAGTTTCTTCCTGTTTGGGTCCAAATGAGCTGATTTGTTCAGTTATTGAAATGTGTGCGCTTTCAACAGTGTGACAGATGTTCTTCTTATTGGAGAACCAATCCTACTACTGCTACTGTGGAGCACAATGGGGAAAAGAAAGAAAAAGAGTAATTGCATATTAAATTACAATTACAAATGTTTGGCAGTTCGGGAGAAGACATATGTTTGTCAAAAAAAAATCTCAAAAAACAGCATGAGTGCAAAACAGCATGAGTGCGCTGATGCCAAAATGTAAATATATTTAGGAGGAGGAGACAAGAGGAAAAATATCATCGGTTAGTCTAGTCCTGTTATTCGTCAGTGTTCGTTTGTTTTTTGTTTTCTTGTTTTTTTTATCTCCTGATTGGAGATCATAATAATATCAAGATAATAATCCTTTAGTTCTTTCAATTTACACTGATACAGCAGCACAATTTAAAAAAGAACAGAAGAACACAGCAGCACTAAATATATACGTAATAATAATAATAATAATAATAATAATAATAATAATAATAATAATAATAATAATAATAATAATAATAATAATAATAATAATAATAATAATAATAATAATAATAATAATAATAATATGCACAATATATACAAGAGATGAAAAATGAAAATGAATAAATACAGTATTAGGAATAAATACAGTATCAGTAAAAGTGCAAAGAATTATTCATGTGTTCATCGTGTGTCCTCGCCTAATGTCAGAACTCCAGTGCAGCCAGCAGGGATGATCTGTATCAGTCACTAAGAAAAAGATCAAGCTCCTCTCTTCACAGCCATCCTTGGCGAATTAAAACAAAAAGATCAAAAATTTAGCTTTGTTCAGCTGCGACCCCCTTTTCAACTGACGTTCAGCTTCGAACACGAGCATAGACGTGATCAACTGTACACATTATAACGGCTTGAAGGAGATGATTTTGTATGTTGAAAGTAGTTTAAGGACTCAAAATGCAGGTTTGAGTGAAATAATGAAACACATACGGAGGAATTTCAGAGATGATGCAGTGTCTGAATGTAGACGACTCAGTGGATCAGTTTGAGTTTATCACCAAAAATCACCAGTTTGGGTTGGTTTTTTGTTGTTGAGCCGTAATCGAGGCAGATTAGCAGTAATTCCACTTTGACCTCGTTTTCTGCACGGCTGGATTCATGCTGATGCTCTCGAAGTTTTTCCGCCCTGAAGCGAAGCCATTCTAAGGAGTGAAAAGGAAGTGTTTACTGTTTAGTTTTTTTACAAGGGTTCTTTTTCTGCTACGAGAAAACACGTTTTATGAGACACAATGAGGCTCCTCTGTGCCTCTTCCTCAATTTTCTTTCACAGTGTTAGCTGGCAGCATCTGGGGAAATTACTTTCAATCACTTTTTCTTTTTTTTTTTTCTCTCACTTTAGGAATGTACTCACAAAAGTAAGAAAAGAAAAAAGAAAAAGCTCCTCCACTGACAATTTATTACCTTTTATCAAGTGGGCTGTGTGTGTGTGTGTGTGTGTGTGTGTGTGTGTGTGTGTGTGTGTGTGTTAGTGACAACACAGCAGAGGAAGGCAGTCGTTAGGATGGGGATGTACAATCTGAAAAGGCACTGTGGACACTTACCAAGAGATTATTGGATTTCTTTGTACACAGAAGGCTCTCTCTCTCTCTCTCTCTCTCTCTCTCTTTAGATCTTTAGAATTGATTGGGAAACGAATGTCAGGCAGAAAAGCCACATACAGAGAATTAAAACAGCCAATAAACCTGTTTGAGGAGAAGTTTGGCCAGCAGTCACACAAGCACAACCCTTTAGAACATGCAATCAAAGAAATGTAGCTGCAACATGTATAGATTTATTTATTTTGTATTTTTTGTAGTATGTGTTCAATTTTTCAATTCAATTTTATTTGTATAGCGCATATTTACAATGGGGCTGCAGGGTGGCGCAGGTGGTTAGCACTGTTGCCTCACAGCAAGAAGGTTGCCAGTTTGCGTCCCGGAATCTTTCTGCGTGGAGTTTGCATGTTCTCCCCGTGCAGCGTGGGTTCTCGCCGGGTTCTCCGGCTTCCTCCCACACAGTCCAAAAACATGTTGAGGTTAATTGGTGATTCTAAATTGTCCGTAGGTGTGAATGTGAGTGTGCTTGGTTGTCTGTCTCTAAGTGTAGCCCTGTGATAGACTGGTGACCTGTCCAGGGTGTCTCCTGCCTTCACCCTGAGTCAGCTGGGATAGACTCCAGCCCCCTCATGACCCTAGTGAGGATTAAGCAGTGTATAGATAATGGATGAATGGATGGATGGAACATGCCTTTTAAACCCAGGGTTTGGGGGTTTAGAGGGGCTAAAAAGGATATGTCAAATAATTTAAGTTTCCCAATCATAATTATGCCTTGGAGGTTGAAACGAACAGGTTTGAAACTTCTAATTACTGTACTTCCAAAATTAGGAAGCAGATTAGAAACAGTAGCTTTTATAATGTAGCTACTGTCAGCCTAAATACTGATGTGACACATCTAGAAATACTGATCGCTTTTTAGCTCTTTGCAAGCAAAATTAACTTTAAACCTGTGTTAGAGTTGAAGTACTTTGGGGATGGTATAGCTGCATAGATAGATAGATAGATAGATAGATAGATAGATAGATAGATAGATAGATAGATAGATAGAATATATATACATACACACACATATATACATATTTCACCTCTTCTCCATGAAATGATTATGCAATTTATTCTTGGTAGATAAAGCACATATATATATCACAATATACATACGATAGGATTCAGGGTTTTGCTTAAATTTTTCAGCCTTGGTCACTTTAACAGGAAACACATCTTGGAGGGGATTTCATGCGTTACAATGTCCAGTATTATTCTTTCAAATGTCACTAATATTGAGGCTGGCCACTCCTGACACGGATCAATACATTAAGACATGGTGGCGTACTGTCCACCAGCTGGTTGATGGTGTCAGTGGGCAGGACGTCCCACTCTTCAATCAGATCCCAAAGTCAGAATTGGTTTCGCCTTTGGGTAACTGGGACTCAGTATGTAATCATTGCTTCTGGTCAAAGTGATTACTGATGTGTATACATAGAATTAAAAAGAGGAATGTGTCTGACAACAAACATTATTCTAACCTTTAGGAGCGACGGTGCATTTATAGTGTATTTAATTTCTATTCAAATTGCTGCTAATTATCAGAACTAGATTGTGTTTCAGGATGAAAAATGCATAACTGTGATGCTGAAAACCTGTTCTGAGGTGGCTGAGGATAAAGCAGATCACCAGCACACTGGATGTCTTTTGTGCTCCACAGAAATGTCTTTCGATACATGATTTTCTATAGCTGTAGCTGCTGATTCTGAATGGTTGAGACGGTATTTTTTCTTTCAGTCGGTACAGAATGTCTTTTCTGTTTAAAATAAGGAGACAGCACAGCGACGTGAGGACTCGCTGCCGGTGTACAAATGACTGCAGCTTCCTTCTTAGTGCGGGAGCAGGACCTTTAGATAAAAGAGAAGCACATGAAAGAGAAGCACTGCACAGACACATGAGGGGAAGTGAGGTGCCATCATGTTAAACATGTTCATGTGGAGCATCCATATGTGCAGCCCACTTCTGTGGCGTTCCAAAGCTTGTAAGTGCGAATTGATTTAAAGACGTGAACTTCACAGGCTTTGAGCTGACGCTTCTATAAAATGGCAGGACCTTTGAAAACATGTCATCTTTGACATGTGTTCTTTTGTTGTTGCTCCACATGGGGCTGACACACACAGAACAAAACCATTTAATCACTTTTTTTTTTTTTTTTTTAAAGAGAACCAGACCGGGTCCACTTCAGTTCCCCAGCAACAGTGTTTTCTCAAGTTTTGCAGTTTGACTCTGCTGAACTTCAAAAACTAAAATGTCGTTCAAACATTCAAACTTTTGAACTTGGCAGTGAAACTCAGGAATCAGGAAAATAATCAGGAAAGTGCAAACGATTAGGTTTAGTGAATTGCTCATATAAATAAACGACGACATACAAGAAGCTTGATTGTCACTAAAGTTTGCTGCAAAAAGATGAATAAAAAGGCAGCAAACCGAAGCACATGATATGTGAAGAAGTTTACATTTATTTAAATTAAATGTTATCCCATGAAAAATATAAAAATAAAAAAAGTCAGACCATTTGTCGGAGCCAGAAACGGTAGAAACAGAAAGAATTGTTGGATTCTCAATTTTCCAACGGTCCTTAAACTACTCATCTGTGCCATGTCGTTCCAGTAAAAACCTTAACGAATCTGAAGCCTAAATTTGTAATATTATTATTATTTAAATCAAGAAAATGTAAGTGCTTGGTCTTGCTAGATTTTAAATAAATAAATAAATAAATTCTGCGCAGCTCAACAAACTCATTCAGGATTTTTATTTTTGTTTTCAGCTGAACTTCAGGCTGTGTTTATGTTGAGCAGAAAGGAGAGACGTACAGAAACTAAATTGAAATACAAAAAACAACTACAGTATACTATAGCCAACATTTTTTCCAGTATTTGTAAAACCTGTGGACAATGTTGTACATGTTGAAATCAGCTTTTGCGGATTGAAGCCAGGGGCGGATTTGCTTGAAGTTCCGCGTCATCAGTTTAGTACAAGAATTAATTAATTGTACATGAAGGCACATGGAAAAATCGATTAAAATACATGTTTTAGAATTTACTGCAGTACGTCAGGGATCATCAGTGACTGTTATCATGATAAATTCTGTGTTCAAACCCTGAGTTCAGTGTGTGATGATACCTGAAAGTGAATCCTGCTGCTGTTCAAGCCATTGATGTTTGTAGTATCCACTCGTGTGCTCATCAGCGCTCCTCCAGCCTCTTTTCCTGTGGATTGAATTGTGATTGGCCTAATAAAGTGGGTTTTTGACTCTGTTGTAAAAGTGTCTGAGTGAGAAGCGTGTGTTTGAAGCGTGTGTGCATGTGTTCGTCTGACTCTCCATTATCGGCGTGGCCTGTGGGACCGAAACGAGTGGGATGGATGAGAGTAAACTGAGGGAACGCCGCACTCACTGAGCAACGATACCTGGAAGTGGATTTAAATAAATAAGAGATAGAAACCCATCTGAAGACCATTTCCAAATTAGGCTCATTAGAACTACGAGTGGAAATTAAGTAGACGTCTGCATTTTTAGCTGCTTTTTTATGCATATTTAGGAAAATTAGTCAGGTTGATCTTTTTATTTTATATTTTTTTTAAAAAGTCAGAAATGACAAGTTTTTGGAGGCGAAATATGAAAAGTACAAATGAGCTAAAGATGTTAGTTGTGTATTTAAAAAAAGCAAAAAACAAAGATTATGCAAAAGCAACTGCAAATCCTTGTAGTCCAGGGCTACAA
>NW_007579363.1:94765-96886 GCF_000690725.1 Stegastes partitus | reverse complement strand
GGGAGCCAGGGCTTTTTGGAGCCAGGACTAGCGGACGTAGTGATATTGCAGGTTTTTGACACTTCCGGGTTGGCTTCATTTTTCGGGGCCGGTTGCTACGTCCATCTTTTATACAGTCTATGGTTGGCACCTTCTAAATATGTGAAGCAGATGAAGAAGTGACACCTGAAGCCTAGTTGGATCGCACAATTAAAATGTGCAACAACGGGCAAGATGCAATGCATGCGGAACATCAAACTTCACCAAGTGCATCTACATTTGAAAAGAAAGAAAAATTAAACATTTATTTATTTATGAGCCAAAAACACAACAAGCTACAAATACACGACGGAATCAGATCTATGTGCAGACTAGAAATCAGTCCAGCCAGTGACCTCTCTTTAAGGCCTAACATCTAGTTAATAGTCAACTGCCTTGCAGTGCAACGTTGCTAAATTAATATTTCACAAGGGAAGTTGAGGCTTTTTGAATGGAAGTCTATAGGAGTCAGACATTTTTGAGTCACCACTGAATCCCCATTGCACTTAAACCCTATTCAAGCAGTTTTAGTCCGTTATTTGCTCCTGTTTTCACTCACTGTGACCCTATTTTTCATTGCAGTTTAAAGACCTGCATCTTTACAAAACCAACACAACCGTGGTAGAAGTGGAGCGAAATCTAAACTGTCTTTTGTGCTGTATAATAATAGATAATTGGGAAAAAAAGAGAAAAAAACAGCTGCATTTCTTTAAATATTTCACAAAAATTCTAAAGCCTATTGAATCAACATGTACAGCATTTTCAAGTGTCCACAGGCGTTAAGAGTACTTTGAAAAAATTCTGCTTAGATTTATAATTTCCATTTTGCAAACATCCTGCAGGAATAATCCCAGGATTTTTGTCATGCAACAAGCACAAATGGCGTCACAGTTGTGCTACAGAGCTTCAGTTTTAAATTTCTTTTACAGAAATGCCTTTTTTTTTTCTTTCTAAATGGTTAATAATTGGTCAATAAGTAAATGGGTATGTCTAATAAAGTGATTTTAATGAAATATCACAATTTTAAGATTAGATTTGGTAGAATTTCTTCAAGGAAGCTGACGAGTTCAAAGACCGTTGGAAAGTTAGAAATCTGATATTTCCTGCTGGTTTTTTTTTTTTCTTTTTCTGATAAATAGTGACGTTTTTATGATTTCTGTCGTTGTTGTTTTTAAGATAAATTGCCTTTTCAAACCCGCCGGCAGGTTTGGAGGTTCAGAAGGTGAAGGCGCCTCCACACTGATTTCAGTTTGAAGTCGTCGTGGTTGTTCTTGTACTTACAAGTCAAAAGAGACGCTCATTACGTTGTGATGTAGTTTCCAGGTAAGGGCACCATCATTTTAAGCGTCTAAAGCGGGTCTAAAAGGAAACAGATGTAAAGCTAATGGTCACGAAAGCGGAGCTCTTTTCGACATACGAAGGACTCGCCTGAGCTCCAAAGTGCTTTTAAGGTACTCCAGGACCCACCTGGATCAATACTCCGTTGTATTATGTCAAGACTGAATACCTTGAAAAGCCTAAAGACCTCGTCTCTCCAACATCCTCCTGTTCAATAGCAGAAAAACACCACTCACTCCTTTGTGCTCTTATTCAAAGATGGAAAAATAACTTCATTCAACTTTGACTTCAGCTCTTAGTTCACTGCTGCTTCTTCAGACTCGTCTCTCAAAGACAGATTTTTTCCAGAAGTGCTCAGGTTGACTTCTTTAGAGTCTTATATGATGTACAAATGAACAGACTTTATTTTTTTGTTTGCTTAGTGCAGTGGAGAAGTATTTAATGTCAACCATGTGTGCCAAAGATGAAAAACTCACAGCTCACAACATCAGGAGGATTTAGTGTCTGTTATAAAGAATAAATAAGCTTTGGTTCAAGGGAAAAAAACACATGAAAAGTCATTTGTAGTGTTTCAGAGCTCTGCATGTGCACCTCTGCTGACGAAAGGCAGATTAAGGCTTTTAAACTTTTTTATTCTGAACCACTCCCACTGCATAAATGTGAAGAAAAGCTTGAAACACTGCAATCTGCTTTCTGACCTGCCTCCCTCAGTACAAGCAGATATTTTTAATGTACAATAACTAATACATTTGATGTAGCCCTGCA
>NW_007579363.1:93286-93938 GCF_000690725.1 Stegastes partitus | reverse complement strand
ATGAATCCCACCTTCTACACATTAAAGCTTGGCTACCTTAACTACAAGGTTTATGTACAGATAATACAGGAATTAAAGGTGGAGGTATAGCGGATTCCCACCGTGTGTAGTACTTTTTGTTGTCAGCGTATACGACCCTGCTGTAGAGGCCAGAGCTGTAGCCGTTCGTGAGAGAACTGTTTAAGTGTTTATGTTAAAAAATAAATAAATTAGAAAGAGCAGTGTAATCCTCACAGTACATGTCAAAATCCTGGATCTACTCCTTAACATCAGCATCCATGTTTCAATAATCCCTCTTGCTGCACACTTGAATACCGTTCGGGCTTGGCAGAGATAATTGTACATCCTTTGGATTGCTTTCAGAGACGCTTAAAGACCTTTAAGAATAGGGCTGATGATGTAACCCAAGGAGAGCTGTGATAATACACTACGCCTGTACCTCCGCAGCAGCTGGCAGCCGTGAATTGGATTGTGTGTGATTGTCATCAAGAAAGGCTTTCCTTTGAGAGCTCTTCCCTCAAAAGACACACAGGGATATGAAAGGGCTTATAGTGTAGTAGGATACAGATAAATAGGTCTTTATGAAACTATCATTAAAGCACACACGGAGCGAGAGGATGAGACACAAAGTGAAAAGAATTTCTTGTTAAAG
>NW_007579363.1:89110-91993 GCF_000690725.1 Stegastes partitus | reverse complement strand
TGAATTTCTTTGATGAATTATTTGACAAAACTTTAAAAAACAACTCAAGTCAGTATGAACAACATTTCTCCAAGAGACACAGGCGTCACCAACAGTGGAAAACAATAGCACTTTATCTACATGCTATAGATATTTTACTACTGACTACTTAGGCCTTGTCCACATGTAGCAGGGCTTTTATACAACCGAATATCCTCCCCTCTACTCACCACCTCGCTTTTAGAAAAATAATTCATCCACACCATTCATAAGCATGCCAAACCTTTAGGTGGCAGAAGTTCCCCAAATTCCATCTAATCAGAGTAACCTTCGTCTCTCGACGTCGTAAAACAACCGTCCTTAACGTCGTCCTTCTCCTGGGTTCTTGTACATGGAGCGGTATCTAGGCCTGGACAGGAGACAACGCCAACACAGTTCTGAGAGCGTCCACGCTGTTTCCAAATGTAAACACAGGTCGCATATCTGGCGTAAGAACATATTTTGTCGCAGGCAGTGACGTTTGGAAACTAAAACCCGATTATTGACGTCCACATGCAGACGCATAAATGGAGGATTCTCAAATCTTCACTTTGGTTGAAGGTTTTTGAAAGAATCGTTTTTAATGTCGTAAATCAGCGCTTTCGTGTGGATGACAGGACAAATCGTAGAAAAGTATCTTCGCTGTGTGGACAAGGCCTTAATTTGTCTGTGCTGTGTAAACACTGCCTGCAATTCAACCCAGTCCAGCTAAAAAGTCCCAGAATTTTATCACATGACCACGGGGTTGCAGCTGAGTCACCAACGGCTTCACAGTTGCCCTGCAGAGGACAGAATTTTTTATACAGTGTGATCAGTGCTACTCTTGTTAAACAAGACATTTAGAATGAAATAAGTTTGATCAAATATTACATTTATATAAGCTTTAAGATTTGATTTGCGCGTCACAGGTGTGTAGTTCAAGGACCATTTGAAAGTTGAAAGTCTGACGATGGTGTGATTTTTTAAAAAATTTTAAAGATAATGTTCCTTTTATGAAGGTTATGAAGTTTTGTTATCATTAAAACGTCCTTACATCTGGGGTCTCTATACGTTGTCGTCGTACCTCCTGGAACTATGAGGCCTAAAGAGTGTGTGCACGCACTCTGACTCATGTGGTCTTTGTATTGTTTTGTGTTCAGACGGTCCGCTTTTATGCTGTAGACTGAAAAGAGGTGTGCATGATTTCACACAGCAGAAGTTGTGGTGCTACTCATGTTGGGAAAAAGCATTCATCTGCAGTGAAAAGCATAAAAGGTGTCTTGGGAGTTTTACTTTCAAATAAACACCATTCAAACACTAAACAAAGCGATGAACGGCAGGTTCAGCTTCACTGAACCAGCGTTTGACTGATACATTTCCAGTCAGTAGCTGCGAGCATTTGTTTCTCAGATCAGAATTTGTGCTCTTGCCAGCGACCTGCACGGCCCTGAGAGCAGATGGCACGAGACATTTCTTTGACCCCGGAAACATGTTGTGCAGCGACAGAACAAAGAGAGGCCCGAGGAGATATTCTGTCTTCGTCAAAGGCACACGGCCCAGAGGATTAAATGATATTCGTGTGCATGTGAAGCTAATGATGTCACGCGGAAAGCATTTGAACAAAACGCAGTTAATCAGCAAGCTGTTGAACGAGCTATTTTTGAATGTGAAGAGCGCCACAGTAGGTGTTCCTGTTAATGGTGCAGTAATATAACCACCTCCTGGATCAAACGCCATCGCTACGTTAGTGCTGTCTGACAAAATCATATATTTCTTGTCATGGTAATAGGAGCATGCACAATGAACACATTGCGAAAGACTGGCCACCCGCTGAATAAGAAAAAATCATTGTATTTATACACACTGTACATCAACTCTCAGCATGGGAGCATTCACCTATCAGCTGGATTCCTGGATGCACGGGCCATGCAAAGCTACAAAGGTAGATACAGTCAACTGAGATAAATCTCTTTCGAACATCTTATTTCACTTTTTTTTAAACAAATTTTGTTCAGACGTTTGTCTTAGCTGCTGCAGTAAGTGACGGAGACTAGAAGCTTCTCTGTGCTCAGCTGACTTATAACTCCTACTGATGCCTGTGAAGTGTTAATGGGACATTGGTATGTAGCGGTGCCACCAATTCATGTGAGGCCTTGTCTTGTCTACTGAGTCTGCATGTGAGAGGACATCTCTACAGAGGTTACACTCTGCACCACCTACCAGCACAAGTGAATCCTCAGTCTGTCGAAAACACTGACATATGACAGAACAGCGAACATTAAATGCAGCTAAAGTGCAGCCGATGTTAATGGTTAGTGTGCTGCCCTCTACTGAGGAGAGTTTGGAAAAACAGATAAAGTCAGGCGCCTCTTTTTGGTTATTTTGTGTGTAATATGTGATCGAGAGCACACGGTGTCTGTATGTTCAGACCTCGATGCCCTTGTTTGATGTTTGCCTTGGACAAGAATCGTCCTGTTGCAAGAGTGAACAGGAAAGCAAATTAATGGAAGGAAAAAAATTAATAAATTGCTACGGTCTCAAGAAAAGTATGCCTTGTGACTTCTGATGTAAGCTTACTGTCGAGCTCGGATGAAACAGAAGCAGGGCAGTGTAGTTAGTCTGGTGCTTGAGTTCACGCTAGCTATCAGCTAAATTCAGATTTATTGGTGTCAGATTTGGGCTGCAAGGTGGAACGGTGGTTAGCACTGTTGCCTCGCAGCAAGAAGGTTGCCGGTTCGCATCCTGGTGAGGACACACGGGATCTTTCTGCGTGGAGTTTGCATGTTCTCCCCGTGCAGCGTGAGTTCTCTCCGGGTTCTCCGGCTTCCTCCCACACAGTCCAAAAACATGTTGAGGTTAATTGGTGATTCTAAATTGTCCGTAGGT
>NW_007579363.1:87453-88930 GCF_000690725.1 Stegastes partitus | reverse complement strand
GAAATTATAAAAGACTCAAATTAGCCATTGACATCACACATATTTGAAAATTGGCATTTATTTCAGTTCACAATAAGAACTTTTCTTCTTCTTATTCGTCACATTTTTACTCACTGTGGGCTCGTTCTTCACCGCAATATACGAGGTTTGTCAGAAAAGTTCCAGGACTGGTGTCACAAAAGATAGATTTTTAAATCAATGATCTTTTTATTGAATTTTCAAACACGAGAATTTACAATGAAGAGATTTCCTTTGTGCGTTACATAGCAACACACAGTAAAAAGTAGCAGTGAGCACAAATTCTATGCAGAATAGTTGTACAGTGACAACCCAAAACCCCAACAGTAAAAAGGACAAATCAACAACAACAACAAAAGCATGGCTCAATCTGCAAAATGTTACTGGCAAAAACTGACATAATCAAAGAGTGACACTGGTACTAGGTCCTCGAAGCAGCAAGAAATATGCAAAGCTGTGAGACTGGATGCCAAGTTCTTTTCTCTTTGTTTATCTTTATTTCCCCTTTTGTAGTCTTGAACTGACAATGCAGTAAATCAATTAAGAATGGATGTAAGTAGAAGAAAGGTATCTTACAAAGGGTCCCCATACGTTTTCAAATTTCCCCTCTTGGTTCTGAACAGAATACCTGATCTTTTCCAGGCTCAGGCAAGACCTCACATCTGATAGCCATTGGTCATAGGTTGGGAGGGCAGCACCCTTCCATCTGAGCAGAATGACAGGCCTGGCCAGGACAGAGGTGACTGATAACATGCGACGGACATCAGAGGAGACTTTGTGGGTCCCAGAGTAAACACCAACTAAGGCTAGAAGGGGATGAAGTGTAATAGTTACCCCAGAGACCACGGCTAGAGTTTGAAAGACCTCCTGCCAAAATGTTCTGAGCTTGGGGCAGAACAAAAGATAGATTTTAAACCCAAACTACAAACTACGAGTTTTCCCCTTCAGACGATCAACCATCACGTCTATGAGGGAGAGATCCTGCGGCGTTTGCTTCGTTCGAGAGGATTCAAGAGTTGTGGCAGGACAAGTCGTATCTGCTTCACCATGACAACGCACCTGCTCACAACGCCCTGAGCATCCGACAGTTCCTGGCTGAGAAGAACATCACCGTGCTGGAGCAACCTCCCTACTCACCCCACCTGACTCTGTGGGATTTTTTCCTCTTCCCCAAGCTCAAGGGGGTCATCAAGGGGACCCGTTTTGAAGACGTGGACGACGTCAAGATGTCTGTTAGGAAAACTTGTAGTTTGTAGTTTGGATTTGAAATATATCTTTTGTGACACCAATCCTGAAACTTTTTTGACATACCTTGTAAAGTGTTGCACCTCTACGGAAACAGCACAACAAATGACTAGAAGCGAAACTCAAAAATGTCTTCAATGCAGGATAGCTAAGGTGTTTTCCATTGATCATCAATGAGAGTTGAATTTCTTTGATGAATTATTTGACAAAACTT
>NW_007579363.1:80910-86505 GCF_000690725.1 Stegastes partitus | reverse complement strand
AAAACACTGACATATGACAGAACAGCGAACATTAAACGCAGCTAAAGTGCAACCGATGTTAATGGTTAATGTGCTGCCCTCTACTGAGGGGAGTTGGGAAAAACAGTTAAAGTCAGGCGCCTCTTTTTGGTTCTTTTGTGTGTAATATGTGATCAAGAGCACACGGTGTCTGTATGTTCAGACCCTGATGCCTAAGCCCTTGTTTGATGTTTGCCTTGGACAAGAATTGTCCTGTTGCAAGAGTGAAAAGGAAGGCAAATTAATGGAAGGAAAAAAAATTAATAAATTGCTACGGTCTCAAGAAAAGTATGCCTTGTGACTTCTGATGTAAGTTAACTGTCGAGCTTGGACGAAACAGAAGTGGGACAGTGTAGTTAGTCTGGTGCTTGAGTTCACGCTAGCTATCAGCTAAATTCAGATTTACTGGTGTCAGTTTGGGGAACGGTGGCCGTTGCCTCGCAGCAAGAAGGTCGCAGTTCGCGTCCTGGTGAGGACACTCGGGATCTTTCTGTGTGGCATGTTCTCCCCGTGCAGCGTGGGTTCTCTCCGGGTTCTCCGGCTTCCTCCACACGGTCCAAAAACATGTTGAGGTTAATTGGTGATTCTAAATTGTCCGTAGGTGTGACTGTGAGTCTCTAAGTGTAGCCCTGTGATAGACTGGTGACCTGTCCAGGTGAACCTGTCTTCACCCTGAGTCAGCTGGGATAGACTCCAGCCCCCTGCAACCCTAGTGAGGATTAAGCGGTGTATAGATAATGGATGGATGGATGGATGGTGTCAGGTTGGTAGCGACTGTGAGGTCAGTTAGCACAATGGCTGAATAAAGACAAAAAAACAAACACACGATGTATTTTTGAGTTTAGAAGAAAATATTTTAAACTGTTTTGTTTTTCATAGTTATATTAATTTATATATAAGTTAATGTTTTGTTTATCTGATTAGTATTCAGATGCATTTTGTGCATAAAAAGCGTGTTGAAATCTTTTTTTTTTCAGTTCTTTAGTCAGCGAGAACAGGCGGTTCAGTGTTCACACTTCAATCCACTTTAATATTGTTTATCATATCATGCAAGCCTAACTCACAAATATACATAAAAACATGACACTCACTTTCAACTCAAATAAATGGAGTGCAATATGATGCAGCCTGTTGATTGAGTCAAGCTGTAGCCAGTGTTTCCCTTTGTGGCAGTAAAAAGCCAATTTCACTTATCTAACCATAAATTAGGAGAGCTGCTCTCTGAGCATGAAACAGGATTGTTGTGTTAAAGAAAGAGACTCACAAAACACATCATTTCCTCGACAGACTATTTCATTTCTTACATTGTGGCCTGGTTGCGTTCTGTCCTGTCAAGCGATCCCTGTTCAGTATGACCTGCTGTAACACACACATGGCTGCCGACGCTGCAGCTCACGGAGGCGAGGAGGCGTGCACACAAACACACACACACTCACAAATTTGTGCTGGCATGTGACAGCTCATTCAAGCCGACACACTGCAGACCGGCAGCGTGTGAATAATTCAGGATGATTATTAATATTTGAAACCAAACAGCTCGGCGAATTAAAGAGTCATCAGATAGACTCCTTTCATCCTCCTTCCTCCCTTCATTAACGGGGAGAAGACGCGGGGTGAGAAACGTAGAGAAAAGAAAAAAAAAAAATCTGTCAGCCGTTCGCTCACGAAGAAAAGAAGAAAGTGATGGAGGGAGAGGGAGGGAGACCACGAGCCTCTGATGGTGCAGTGATGGTTCATGTTTAGTATATCTTATTGGTTATTTTAATGCTCATCACTTGATTGTGTGCATAAATAATCTTCATCACTGCAGCAGTAGTTGATTATGAAATGTGCATCGATATAGAATCAAACATTTAATAATACTCCATCCATCCATCATCTATACACCGCTTAATCCTCACTAGGGTCGTGGGGGGCTGGAGTCTATCCCAGCTGACTTAGGGTGAAGGCAGGGGACACCCTGGACCGGTCACCAGTCTATCACAGGGCTACACTTAGAGACAGACAACCAAGCACACTCACATTCACACCTACGGACAATTTAGAATCACCAATTAACCTCAACATGTTTTTGGACTGTGTGGGAGGAAGCCGGAGAACCCGGAGAGAACCCACACTGCACGGGGAGAACATGCACATTTAGTAATATTAAATAAGAAAAACTTCTGTTTGAAACACCTTTATGACACAAGCTAATTGGGTCAGAATATTTGCTTTCCAGTCCATAAATATCACAGAACAGTAAAAGTAAAAAGGATCAATAAGAAGATCAGAGTTAGCTGTTTCCTGCTAAATATGAAAACCTGGTGTTCGTCAATGTTCTTTGCTCAAACCTTTTTAGATTTCTATCAACATTTTATTGAATCACTGCGTAAATCAATCTACGCCCCCAAAACCCAGCGGCGTATTTTAAAGACATGTTATCTTATTAATCGTAAATCACTGTATTTACCAGATATAGAAACTGTAAAAACAGAAAGAATCTCAGAATTTTCCATTTTTGACGGTTGTTGAACGATTTATCTGCGACATGCCATCAGGTCAAGAAGCAAATATGTTCATTATTAGCTAAACATATGTCATAAAATCACTTTATTACAAATGTCTCATTTAAAAATCTGCTAATTATAAACTCTTTAATCTCATAACAGAAAAACAACCATAAGAAATCTGCAATCTGCATTAAATAATTTCTACAGCTACACTCCAACGTTTGCTTTCAACACGCACACATTTGCATGGGATGTTTTTTTTTCTTTCAAGGTGACATAAAATGGTCCAAGAAGCACAAGTTTCTGATTTGATGCCACAGGAGATCCTTTCATAACTAGGTGATAAACAATTGAGCTCTTCTTTCTGCAATCACTGTTGCAACAATTTCATTAAAATGTCTTTGAATGTGTGTGTTGTTTACTTACTTGCGATACGCTCCTACAAATGTCACTTCAGGTAAAGCTGCTCGCTGCTCTCCCGCCGCCTTCAATGATATGTGCAGCAGTAATATTGTTATGCTGATATTTACAAGTCAGTGAATTCATCTAAACTCTGCTTGTGTCTCCCTGAAGTGCGTTCACATCAAGGACGATGACAATACTGACTAGTTTTGACCGTAATTTGTTTTACGACACGGGTCGTGATCTATCTTCCTGCGTAATAATCCCATCTGTGTGATTGAAAAGAATCACTGGTGGATTCATTGCAAAATCTTGACCTTCTGATTCTCAGTTCTACGCGGCACAACAGCAAAGTCAACACTTTTCACGACCCGCTGCAAACGTGTCTGCTTAAAGGTTCGGCGGTGTCACTGAGTAATTGCGTTCCTTAATTACAATATCACAGTGCCACGCAAATAAAGGCAACGGGTGGAGAGGGAAATATGGAGGTGAGCAGCAAGAGGGAGAGTCGGCATCAACAGGAGGAGAGAAAACAAACGCAGCGAGCTGTAGCTGTGAGGCGAACAAGCTGCAGAAATACAAAGAGAATAAAAAGTGTGACTCTAACGGCGTAACTAATTTGACTTGACGTGAAATATTAATACAGTGATCCGAACAGAAAGCTGACTGCTCAGTGCTGTTGTTTAAGGAACAGAGAAAAGAAACACAACATATGGTGCATCCAAGGAGGACAGCAAAGTGTCACAACTTGTGATTAGACAAGTCATTTTAAGAGTCAGTTTTACACCAGGCTTTGTGCCAGAAAACATGCAGATGGAGGCGGCGGAGAAGGTTAAGGAAGATTTATTTATAGGGTCAGGGGTGAAGGGGAATTCCTGGGGAACCGGGGAGTGAAGGTCCGTGGTGGGGAAACCAGTTCGTCGGGGATGAGGTGCCAGACGGGGTCCACTCCAAAGTGCAAGTGCTCTGGGGGCTGTGAGGTGGAAGTGGTGCCAGGGATTTCCCGTAGAGGTGCTGGGGTTGGTGCAGTGAATCTTGCCGGTTGGTGCTAGTGGGGTTCTCCGTGCAGGCTGGACAGGGACTGCTGGTGAGCCGGTGGGGCAGTGCTGGAACGGGCAAAGAGATAACTAGGTTAGCGAAGGACTGAAAAACACTAACTCAAGACGAGCAGAATTGAGCGGCCACGATGGGCTGAACAATCATCTGGCAGTGGAGCACATGTGAAGGCTTTAACCAGTGGCTGATGGGAAATGGGTGACAGGTGTGTGATGAGCTCTCCGCCGGCCAGCCTGAAACACAGCAGCACAGAGAACCCACAACACAGACACCAACTGGAAAGTGCACAAAAACAGAGACCATACTCCCTACATGTAGTAGCTTTTGCTTTGAAAAATCAGGAAATAAAGTGACGATTAGGGCTGAAATCACATTTTGTGTATGTGTGTGAAAAGTAGGAATGTCCACATCAAGGTTTTTTGTTCAGTCTGATCGGAGTCAGTTAATATTTAGTTTTTACAAATACCGAGTGTCAATCCGATAACATTTACTGAGATTAGACACACTTCAGGTACATTAAAGGTATAAAAATCTATTTAATTGTGTCTGATTGACAACTAAAGAGCTCTGCAATGCGTCACATATTATAGATATTTAGTTTCTTTACAGCTAGGTCAAACACTTCACATGGTTTTGATGAAGTGTCACAATCTACGCCTGGATTTGTTGAATTTTTCTGTCAACACAGTGTGTCACAAAAGCTGACATTCAACAATTTCTTCAGTTTTTACAGTTTTATTATATTATAAATGATGTACTTTCAGTGACTTTTTTTTAAGATAACATGCCTTTCAAAGCCGCCTGCAGGTTTTGGGGGAGTTCATGTCCAAGCCAGCAGCTGACGTTTATTTCTTTTATGCATCATCTCAGCCGATCCTATTAAAGCGCTTTAGCTGCCTAACCTTTACCAGTCCGCTTGTTTTTATGATCTTACAGAATGGACTTCATGTCTGACGACTAGCTCAGCGCTGCAGTCCGTATGCCGATATTAGCTCTTAGACCGGATTGTGTTGGGAGGATAATGCCAGGTCTTAGTGTTTATGTGAGGACAGTGGAGAAGACAGAAGTGGTCAAAACAGAATTAGAGAGAGAGAGCTGGGGAATTAGCTGGCAGGAGGGAGACAACAGAGCGAAGCAGCAAACCCTCTTTAATGGACGGTTAAATATTTCATGCTTATTTTGGAGATTCCTAAAGTGCAGACAGTGAACAGGACTTGGAGGAGCGGCACACTTCGGCTGCATTTCAGGAACACGAGTCGTATTCATGAGGGGAGGGAGGGAGCTGAAAAGACTCCAACTGTGCAAAAATACTCACTTGGTTTAACAAATTGAGCTCCAGCTGAACTTTAGAATGACATGGCAGGAAAAAGGGGATGACTTGACAGCCTGTGTGGAGAGGAGAAATCATCAGCTAGTACTGCTCTCATACGTAGAGTACAGGCATATGTGTTGCATTATAGGATTGATGGAGTGTCTTTAATTGTCATTTTTAAATCAAAACTGCCAAATATTGATGTATTTGGCAGTACGTTTTACAGTGTGACACTACATGTTGAACATGTTTTGTTTGAGCGATGCTGTTGGACCAAAACACTGGAGATGCCATCTTGGACTTTTACTATTTTCT
>NW_007579363.1:78818-79805 GCF_000690725.1 Stegastes partitus | reverse complement strand
ATTTGACCTTGTGTTTCTGAGCATTTAAGTGCGCATCTAAACTACGGAGAGTTTTTTTTTTTTTTTTTTTTTTAAAAGAAAAAATGTTCTTATATCATCGAAGCAACAGTGGTAATAACATTTCTTTCAAAACTCAAGCTGCTCCGAGCTGCCCTCTTTAAAACTAAAGCAATAAAAAAACCTAAATGCTCATGTTGAATGGGCTTCATCTGTGACAGGTCGTAATGAGATGATCTTTGTTAGAATTAATTTACACACTGCATAATACTGACTGCAGCTCTGGGCTCACGTCGTAGTCCTTACCTCTTTAGTCTCGTTCTAATTTGGATGCAATTAACACTTTCACTGAGTGACAGAGAGGGAGAAGGAGACATGAGAAGTCGTAGGGAATGAATGTTAGGAGACTGTTCCAGTGGAGATAGAGGACGAAAGACGGACTGTTTTGGAGCCGGAGAGGCCAAAAGCTACAAGACAAGACAGACCGACAGAGAGAGAAGACGAGATGTTCCGGAGAGAGGAAAGCAGAGATAGGCTCTGTGTCTGATGTATGAAGGGGAGGGCAGCCGAACGGCCATGAAATATTCTCTCTGAAGACTCTCGGCCTGCCTACAAGTCGTCAGTATGCAGAGAGACCGAGGGAGGAACGTAAGAGGGAAAACGAGGAGGAGGAGGAGGAGAAGGCAGGGAGGGAGGAAGGAGGAGGTGGGAGGAGGAGAGATGACGCAAGAGTTAGATGGAATGAAAAAGGAGAATAAGAAGGAAGGGAAGAGGAGGGGAAAGGGAGGAAAAATGGATTGAAAATGTTGGTGGGAGGGATGTGAGGTTGTGGCTAAGTAGGTGGAGAGCAGGAAGGAGGAACGAGGAAAGGATGGAAGGGAGGAAATAACAGGAGGTGGAGAAGAAAAGGGAAAGAGGGTTGTGATGGAGGCCAACAGTAAACTCACCTAACCCTGAAGTTACACAATATGTCAGAAACTGTAAAAACAA
>NW_007579363.1:60581-77994 GCF_000690725.1 Stegastes partitus | reverse complement strand
GACTTTTATACTGCTAATGAATAAAATTACGCCACAGGAAGTGAAAATGTGACGGGAGCACCAAAAAAAAAACCTCAAAATGCACAGAAACTACTTGCAGTTCGGAGGGTTAAAAGGTGAAAGTGAATGAGAGGACACAAGCAGGAAGACAGGAAAGTGCTGATAAAGACACGAGGAGACAAAGTATCTGGCAAGCCGTAGGAATTTTTGACTTCTTGAGGAAAAGCGTTTGAAAAAGATCCAAACGCAGGTGGAAAGTCGGCACTGGCTGGCAGATACTCCCCATTAAAAGTAACATATTGAGGCAGATTATTCATTTGAAGGGTAGGTACATTTTTTTTCCACCCCATTGCGTAGACAGTACTCACAAATCATTATGGAAGATTAACTGAACAAGCCGACTGGCACCGGCCCAGATCCCTGGAGTTCTTGGGGCCTAAACAGGCTCTGCTTTCAGCTGCGTAACTGGAAAGCAATAAACACTGTCAATGTGATTAAATATTTCACAAATGACCTGCTTTGCTCGGTTTAGGCTCTGAACGTACCTACAGATCAACATAGATTTAGATTTATCCGGACGAGAACTTTCAGTCACCAGCCGAACAATCAAATGTTCATCAACACCTCGTTTCCTTTTGTCCTTTTGCCAAAGCTGCCTCCTTCTTTAGTATTCTGCGTCTCTTTGTTCTGACCATTAAGGCCTAAATTTAACATGAACATCTCAGATTCTTCTCCCGGAACCTGCAGATACAATATAGATAAAAGCAGAGGAATGAGAAAGAGCTGAGGGCATTGAAGTGAAGAGGAAAAGAAATTGACCAGATACATAGAACTGAAAGTCAGAAAAAAAAAAGGTAATGAAAGGCATGAAAAGGATAAAAGACTGAAAGACACAGATGGTGGGATGCAAAGGAATAGATGAGTGAGAGATCTTTAAAAGAAAAAAAAAAGGAGAAGGGCGTTGAGTATGGTGAACACCATCTAAAATCGGAGATGAAGGAAGGGGGGAGGAAAATGAAAGGACATGAAGAGGAAAGAGGAGGCAGAGGAGGAGACGGAGAGGAACGGCGTTAGAAAGGAGGGGATGTGTTGAGGAGAAAAGACGGAGTGCAAAAGAGCCTGAGGCCAAACTGAATAATGGGCAGAGAGGAGAGAGGAGAGGGGGAAGGGGGGAAACATTTGACTGCAATGCGTTTTTTTGTAAAGTTTTATTCAGGGCAGCCGGAGCAGAAAAAAACCTTCAGTTTGTTGTCAAGTCAAAGAGGCAGAAATCTGCAGAGTTACAAGAGCAGCCACTCAAAAATATGGCCCTTAACTTCTTTTTTCCATCATTATATTTAACAGTCTGTAAATGTGGGCTCCAGAACATACATCTGGACAGTTTTCAGTGTTTTGACCTCAAACGGTCTCATTCTTCCCCCAGAAGGCAAAAAAAAGTAAACACTTTTATGATTTGTGTTGGACGTGTGAGCGATCCTAAAACAATCAAAGCATAAAGTATTGACCAAAAAAAAAAGAAACTAAAAGAAAAGAAAAAGTTGAGAAAGACCAGCAAGATGAAATATAAAAATAAAGGGGAATCCGCAGAGCAGAAAGAGAAGCAGCAGCCCTGGAGCGCTCCCTCCAGTCCACCTACAGATCACCCAGAACTAAACCTGACAGAAACAAAACAGAAGCAACCAAAACAAAGTGGTGATGCAAAAACCGCAGGGTTACGTCAGACTGCTGGTGCCGAGCACATGCCAGAACCACTGCAGGGGGAAACTCAGATAAAGACGAGAGCAACAAATGCCCAGCAAAGGGGGTGTTTAACATCCAAGACCATCCTTGACAGCTTTTTTTGGCCTATTGGCAGTAAAGAAACAACATTCATCCTCCCATAAGATGAACCCTTTTTGATGCTAATGCCCTGACGACCTTTCTGCTCGTTTCTTCTTAAAGAATTTGTAACTCATGAGTCTGTTTTCCAACAGTTTGTATCCTGAGATGCTCTGAATGTCAAGTCTTAACAGTAAGGTTAAGATTTTACAATGTGAAGTAATAGATGAACTCAACAATTTCATATGATTTCCTTTGAGTAACTCAAAAACCAAAAACAAGACCTTTAACAGGAAGAAATCTCCAGCAGGCTCAGGAAGGATGGTCACCTGCCTCAACCTGTTGGGGTGAGGGTGGTCTCGCATAGCCAGACCGTCCTCCAGTGCTGATACAGAATGGGTTGGGTGCATCCAAACCCAACACGCAGCAACGATGTTCGCTTAAAATAGAGATACAGAAATAATTTGGGTAGAAGGTTGACATGCATACAGCCATTAGTATGGAAGCTTCACCGAAAAAGAGCGAGCAGGGCTGCCTTACTGGAAAATGTTCAGCGTGGTAGGCTGCTAGTCTGCAGGTGGTTGTTGTTTTCCATAGTGGGATTTTGAAATCATTAACATTTAGACAGCAGGATGGAAAGATAATGCTGCGTAAAACGTGTAGCCAATAGTGGACTTATACCTGCAAACTACATCCAGTGAGTCAGACTAGGGTGAGAGAAAAGAAACAATAAAAAAAAACAAAGAGAAACAAACCTACAAGAGAACAACAGCCGCACTGTAAATCGTTGCAGCTCTGCGTCCAGAGATACCTGTAGAGAGGGCAAAACACAACCAACAGGGGAGAGAAGACAGTAAATGATGAGCAAAGGTGGCAAATAAATGCACTGAGAGTGAAAGAGAGGAGAGACAAGAAGACGTGGTCCGGGCATCATGGGAAGTCCTCCAGCAGCATAACCACTGGATGGTTCAGGGTCATCTTTTATCAAAAAGGAAAAGATTTAACTGAAATATAAAAAAAAAAAAAAAAGGAGAGTGCCCACCTCCAGAACCCAAATTGGGAACTGGTTCCGCAACAGAGGAACCTGACAACTGGAGGCTCTGTGGAAACTGTGGGGACCACAAGTGAAACCGCAGTCTGAGAGCAAAATGTTCTTTTGGGATAATATGGGACAATAAGCTCTTTAGGTGGAGCTCGGTCAATAACACTTCTGACTATGGTCTCCCTGTTGTGGTGTTTGTTCACATGGAGAACATTATGTGAAAATAAATGCGTTCCATTCTGTTTAGAACTTAGAGATAGAGATTTAAGGTCACCACCTTCATGTGAGACCAACACTGGTCTTCATCTGCACGATAAAGAATAATAACAAAAAATAAATAAATATACATAAATGCAGCAGTTTGCATCAACCTTCTTAAGTCATGAAAACTTGTAATGATGTTATGTTAGTGTAACAAGCTACAAGGAATTTGTTTTTCCTCTACAATCAAAGGTATTTGCCTTTTTAACTGTCTGAAATTGTGCAGGCACGTTAAGACAGAGGAGGGAACTTGACATCCTGAAGCCTAAAGTAAAGAAAAATGAAGTTCTCAAGCCAGTTTCCTAAATTGACCTCAATTTGAATCTAGTTTTAGATTCACTAAAGCCAAAATGTGAATTTAAATACACCCTCGATATTCAGCTGATGCAATTACAAACATTATTATGTCAACCCGACTGATCAAGACAACGTGTTCTTTAAATAGTTTATCTACATGAGTAAATTCGATGTTTGTTTCATCTTGCAAACATGCATTTGATGACGTGATGGTTCCTTGAATTGCTGCTTAGAGTGTAAATAAAGTGCTGTTTGACTGGGTTCAGTCATGTGTGCAGTTCCCACTGTGGCCACAGACGTTATCAATGCCCCCTCTCCTGTTAATGAAAGGTATTCTAGATAAAAGCAACCAGCAAGTCTTGTTGTAACCGGCAGTTTTAACAGCAGCACAAAGACGCTCACTGTGAGTAGCCAAGCGGCGTCTTGTGTTTGCTATTCACTCTCCAGACTGGATCGAATCTTTACCAGGCTGCAAACCCTCGATTAAGGTGTTACAGGTGCATGTGGTGTGCTGCTATTTTCTGATTTTTCATTTAACTGAATCTGTGTGCTTGTGTGCTTCCTCTCTCCTCAGGTACACCAAGATGAAAACAGCCACCAACATCTACATCTTTAACCTGGCGCTGGCTGACTCTCTGTTCCTGGCTACTTTGCCTTTTCAGGTATGATATCATCATCAGTCATCTGCACAAAGCATTTAAAATATTTCTCTTGACTTTTTAATACATGGGCTACAATCATCAGTCTTGTAAAGTGACGGCAGACATAGGCCACTTTTACGTCACTATTCCTGACAACCTAACTCACACAAGACTGGATGGTGCATAAAGTGACACATAATAATGCACTAATACAGCCGAGTTTGGTTCTGATTTCCAAAATAATGAAACTTCTGTCCATATGTGATGATATCCAACTGCTATGTTACCAACAGTAATCCATCTGACAGCTATGATGGAGCTCAGGACTTCACCCAACTGCTATGCAACAGACGATTTACCTGCAGCTGATAAACTGTGACTCCGTGTGTGACAGCCCACCTTCCTGTGGTGTCATTTATCGTTAGATTCTGACCGATCAAGTCTCTATGTTGGGAGTAATTTCTCATTTTAAGTAATTAATGAGGTCATCGCTGTTGTGGCTTTGGGTAAACACGCTTGACTCGCTCTCTCGCTTTGGAAATGCTCGTATAGACCCTCTGAACTCACAGGAAAGACAAAAAGCTGGAAGCAGCAAAATAAACTTCAGCTCTTGTTAACGTTTTGTCATTATCTGGAATACATTTATTATTGGCAAAACCCAATAATGTGACCTGTTACAGTCTCTGTCGCCATTACAGGAAAGTTTTATTTTTATTTTTAGTCATTTCTGTTTAAAACTAAATTACATTTCGTCAAGCTTGGGTTGACACTTTGACAATAATAGCTGCTTGTTAGAAGCTTGGTTCAACTTAGGTACAAAATTATGTGTTTTGGTTTTGGCCCGTGTCATGATTTGGGTAGGAATAGGTCCCTTATTAGATAATTATAGGCCTCGTCCACATGTAGCAGGGTTTTTGTAAAACCGAATATCCTGCCCCCTCCGTCGAGAAAAAAACTCACGTACAGACCACCTTGTTTTTAGAAAAAAATGAATCCACACCTAACCGTGTAAATGTGTTTTTAAGCACATTCATATTCTACGTGAGGATGTAATAACTCCGATGACATACGGACATTATCACGCCATTCCTCCTGGAGCACGATTTGCGTCTCAAAGTTCTCCCACCAGCTGGCAGTGGTCTGACCCAAAACTGGCGTCAGTGTCTTTGATGGAGAACATGCCTCGGATGTGGAATGGCAAGGTGGTGGAAAACAACCATTCTTAATGCCGTCCTTCGCCTATGTTCTTGTAAGTGGAGCGGTATCTGGGCCTGGACAAGAGACAACACGGTTCTGAGGGCGTCCACGCTGTTTCCAAATGTAAACACAGGTCTTACATGTGATGTAAAGAACACAATTTGTCACAGGCAGTGACGTTTAGAAAACAAAAACCCGGTTATTGACGTCCACATGCAGACGCATAAACAGAAATTCGCAAATCTTCACTTTGGTCGGAGGTTTTTGAAAGAATCGTTTTTAATCCCGTAAATCTGCGTTTTCGTGTGGATGACAGGACACATCGTAGAAAAATATCTTCGTTTTGTGAGATACCCTGCTACGTGTGGACGAGGCCTTAGACACTAACACAAGGCAGATTTATTTTTCTAATAACTTGTATTAAAAAGTTATCATCACTTAAGCTTTTTGCTGCTCATCATGCAACTCCACTGAGTCGTATATTCGCTGGTACGCTACTGTGTCTATCACTCTGCTATTTCTAAATCTCCATGCAAACAGTACTGTACATTAACATGACAGAGAACACTTTAAAGCACTTATTTTGAAACAGCATGTTTTGTCGGTTTGAATGTGCATAAAGTCATGTTTCAGAGTAACCGGCACCCAGTGTTCTGGTCCGAGCTGCATTTTATGTGTTCATTCTTTGATTCCTGAATGTTTCCAGGGCACTGATGTGTTTCTGGGCTTCTGGCCATTTGGGAACGCCCTGTGCAAGACGGTGGTGTCTATCGACTACTACAACATGTTCACTAGCACCTTTACCCTGACAGTGATGAGCATGGACAGGTACGTGGCCGTCTGCCACCCTGTCAAAGCGCTGGACATGAGGACTCCTCACAAGGCCAAGGTAAAACTGATTCATTTCAAAGTGAGATATTTACCTTTTCAACAACCTTCACACCTGCTTTGTTCTGACTCCAATGACCGCTGACATCCATTCTGACGTTAATCACTGTTTCAGCTCACTTCAGAGTCTGATCTCGTGATTAGAGTCATTAAACTGACTTTGTGTTTGCTGTCATTGTGTAAGAACAGAAAAAAACTAAAAACAAAACAGGAGATTAATGGATACTGATATATATTGTTATAAGTAAATTTGAACATTCACAGGATTCTTGACAAACCTTATAAGATCCTTGTGTTTCTCACATAGCTGGATTGTATACATACAGGTCATTAAATGGTACGTCTTACCGTGTCACCGTGGGAAAACACTGAATACTAACTCGCTGCCATGTTGTCGTGACTCCAGATGGTGAATATCTGTGTGTGGGTGTTGGCCTCTGCCTTTGGTGTCCCAGCTATGGTCATGGGAAATGTAGAGGAGGAGCAAGAGCACAACAGTAAGTAATTCCTACACACATGCACACACGGCCTACAGATCATTGTGTACATATACTGTACTGTGCTGTGCAAGCGACTGAAATGCTTCAAAAACAACCTAGAGGGGTTTTTATTCATCAATAGCGTCATACAAAGGGCAATAAACAGAAGAAGGTTGGTCCAAGCACCTTGGAAAACATGTTTCTGCTGAGAATTTAGGTTTTAGGTTGCTTCATCAGCTTTTGTCTCTTCATGAACTCCCATAATGACTCCAGCATGTTTAGGTCTCCACTGCAGGACTCCTCGCATCACCAAATGTGACTCTAGCTATAAGCTGAGGCTTGCCATCATGTTGCAGAACAAATTCATTACTAATCCATTGTGGTGGAGTGTGAGGGCTAAGAGTGTACACACATGCACACGAATAATCTGAGCATATATACTGTAAACGGTGTACATTGGATACAAACACCTGCTTTGCACCATTAATCTGTTAAACCCAGGCAGTTTCTGTGCGTTTTTTTATTTGCTGCTGTCACGTTTTTGCTTCCTGTGAGGTCATTTTTCGCTGCAATATAAAGTCCTGTACATCTATAGAAACAGTACAGCCATGACTAGAAGTGGAGGTGCCTAAAAACTGTCCTCTGCACAGTGTGACACAACTAAAGTGCCATAAACTGGGGTCACCCAGCAGCTCAACTGGTTGAGCAGGCATGAATAGGATCTGAAGTTCTCGACCCCTGACAAGATCTGCTACATGTCCTTCCCCTCCCCTGTAAACTAACCTTGTTTAAGTGCAAAAGGGCCAAAAAAATATCTTAGAACAAAAAAGCTATATGTACATGTTTTCCAGGTATCCACAGGTGTTACCAAAAAGGCAGCAAAAAGGTTTAGTTTTTAGAATAACTGTCATATTAGACATGTGGAATACATCACAGATGATTAGTGCAAGGACCATTAGAAATTCCAACAACTGTCTCTGTGTTTTTTGGGTTTTTTGGGGGGAAAAAAAAAGCAAGTTAAGTGTGTTAATAACTGTGTGGACCTACAGCCTCCACAACACCACTGCATGTGAAGTTCTCATTGTGCTCCTGAAGTCCTGCTATAAAAATCCAATGCTCAGTTCACTATTTCCACCTTCATGTCAAACCTTCCTGATAAAGCTAAAACCTGATCAGCATGTGTCCTTATTTCCACTTTTTCTGTGCTGCTTTTCCTTATTCATCCGCTGCTTCATTTCCTCCAACATAGGCTGTAACTATTCCATGAATGAATATCAAGCACCGTGAGCATCGGGGATTGAGTGAGAGTCCTGACTTTATGCTTCTTTTTTTTTTCCATTTTATGCTCGTGCGCTGGATCAGGCAGCAGAATTATCTTATCTAACAAATGACGAAATCGATGAGAGGATTTAGTGGAGATTCACACAGGGAGGAGAGGGCAAATGTTCCTTGCATTTACAATGGGCAATTAATTAAGGCTTAAAAAGCCAAAGCCCGTCGCTGATGCAGCCAGCAGGAGAACAAAGAACACTCATCTTCCATATCATCGCTTTGCAGCCGACTGCTTGAATCAGAGGGCAAATGTTGTGTAGTAATCGGAGCTTTTCTGTAAATGGCCTGTAAAAAAGAGAAGAGGCAAAAATAACAGGTAGCTGCAGAAGAGACTAGAGTTGTGTTTAAACAGCAGCACTACATCTCGCCTCATATTGAAGTTTATAAAAGTAAGTAGCAGCTGGACAGTTTGACTCTTTATTACAGTCTCTCTTCGTTGATACAGCTGATAACAGCAGCTTGATTCTCATATAGACTCCTTTCATTTCTCTTCTTATTGATGCTTATCAGTTTCTGTCGAGTGGATTCACCTGCGTCCTTCTCTGTGTGCTCTATGTGTGTGTTGCAATAAATCATCCCGTTCAGGCATCTATATATATATATATATAGATGTGAGTATAGGTTACACATTCATATTCATACTCAGATATTAATGGAAAAGTCTTGCAGTGGAGCAGATTCTACGCACACATTAAGCCGTGTGCAGGTGTTTGTCTCTTTCACAGCAGTGCGTTTGCCTTATAGGGCTCTGCGAAGGGTGATGATGAGTATTTATGTGTGTTTGTGATCTGATTGTGCCGGCAGTCTTGTATATCATGGCAAACCTGCTGCTCGGAGATCACAGATGGCAGCAGTTCTCCTTAAAAGGCCATAATATTCAAAGCATTCTGCTCAGTTTCTATGGCAACAGGTGCACAAAGACTTTCCAGCGCACGAGGTTAATACAAACACAATGATGGAAATGACCAAAATATGTCATCAGCAGATACGCACGGGTGTTAATCAGCGGGAGAGAATTATAGTAGCTGCTGAAATTTCAAGCCTAAAAAGAAACATTGCTGGACTCGGAGCAGTTTTTTTCTTTTTTTTGGAAAGAATCTCATTTGGTTACTCAAAACATTGCTGCCATCTCGGTTAGTGCAACTCTCCCGCTGTCTCGGAAGGCTGTCCTGAACAACCTCAGCCGGCTGATGCTGGAGGATTGTCAAGCTATGTGTAAAAGCTGGCCCATCTGCTGATATTTCTGAATTATGGAGTAACTTTCTTTCATCGCGAGCACAATCCTTCAATTTCAGAGCATTATTTCTTCATTTTACTTTTAGATTTTGCAATGTTTTTGCACAAAATTCCCGTTCCTGTTTCTCTAATAGCCTCTGCTTGGGTGCAAATCTGCTCCTCAAAACTCTTTCTCTACACTCAGATATACTGTTGCTGAACAAATGTCCTCCGCTTCAGCTCGAGTGCATCTCAAACTGCTTCTGCGTGCTCGCAAAACTTACAGAAAATTAGGTCAGTGAGGTTTTATCCTGTGTCCATTACCAGCACTTAGTGTTTACATTGAGCAGATGCATCATCACTACCAAGGACCTCAAGTACGTATTTTATTTCAGCGGTGCTCACTTGCTTTGCATTGAACTTGTAAAGACCATTTTGCAGTGTAGATCTATGGTAATGTGTTTGGTTTTCAAGTCTCAACCTCAAAACTCGACCTTGTGTTTGAAAAGCATGTTATATTTACATAAAAACTGTCAGGACGATTCCTCAAATTTTCAACTTCTGCGACAGTCCTTCAACTAATCATATGATGTTTGGCTGGAAAATGTAGCTAAATCTAAGCTGTAAAATTAGTTTAGTTTTTGTTTTGTTTTGTTTGTTTTTCTTTTAAGTGGTGCAGTTGGTAGCACTGTTGCCTCGCAGCTAGAAGGTTGTTGGTTCGCGTCCTGGTGGGGGCACCGGAATCTTTCTGCGTGGAGTTTGCATGTTTTCCCCGTGCAGCGTGGGTTCTCTCCGGGTTCTCTGGCTTCCTCCCACACGGTCCAAAGACATGTTGAGGTTAATTGGTGATTCTAAATTGTCCGTAGGTGTGAATGTGAGTGTGCTTGGTTGTCTGTCTCTAAGTGTAACCCTGTGATAGACTGGTGACCTGTCCAGGGTGTCCCCTGCCTTCGCCCTGAGTCAGCTGGGATAGACTCCAGCCCCTCCGCGACCCTCGTGAGGATTAAGCGGTGTATAGATAATGCATGGATGGATGTTTTTCTATTTTATGACCATTGCACAGAAGATATGTATGATATGAGTTCTCTCCACTCAGCCATGGTGTTTCCATAGAGGTGCAGAACTTTGCTGTGAAAAATGAACCCATCGTGAGTTGATCGTAGCAAAGACCGTCCAGAAACTGCTTGGAGTTCAGAAGGTTAATTGGTAGAGAGAACACTCACGAGGCCACAAACAACAAAATGGATACCAACATGTTTCCCTGTTATGCTCATCTTACTGTTTATGAATGGAAGAACGAGCTCCTCAGTAGCAGAAGTAGCTGGCTTACGCATTAGGGTCGTAGGTTTGGTCTCTCGGCAGCAAAGTAGAAGTGTAGACCGTGTCTTTGTTAATGTCTTCCAGTGCCGCTCTGTCCTGAGTGTGCAGCCCAATATGAAGCTGCTTCGAGACAGTCAGGCTTAACCAGATCAGTTGTGCCAGCTGAGAGGACGGCAGGTCTTTGGTCAGCCTGCAGCCAGCCTGACTCAACTCTCCTGGCGTTTCTTTGCACTGTTCTACATTTGCTCCACTACAGATCACTCTGAAATGGATTTCGTCAGATTTACCAACAAAGAAAGATCTTTTTTTATTGTCAGTGTGAACAGAAATAACTACACCGATGGCAGCAATGATATTTCTGACTTTGGCAACTGTTGCACAAGTACTGTATTTGCATAAAAATAATTAGTTTCACATAATTTTGTTGGTCCCTCACTCAGTCATTGAGCAGAACAGTCGTGACAGGTGTAGTTCACAAGGTCACAGTAAACACGATTTACATGATTTGAACGGCTTCTCTAAGAGAGTGGTCGCAGATATCTATTGAATATAGATTTGACATAGTTTAAATGCTGCCAGTGCCGACCCGCCTTTTTTCAACATGAAGAATACTTTGCCTGAATTGGTTTGGTGCTACTGCTGTACTCCAATCAGCCATAACATTAAAACCACAGACAAGACAATAACATTGATCATCTTCTTACATTGGCTCAAGTGAGCAGTCACTTCGTTAAGTTGATAAATGGGTGGGAGAATCTTTAAGATGGCAGATGTTGTGTAGTTTTCCTGGTGTGGACAGCTTGGTGAACCAGAGAAAGGATCATGGATGCCCAAAGCTCATTGATGCATGTGAGGACCAAAGGCTGATCTTTGAAGTCTGATCTCACAGAAGAGCTACTGTATGATAGAAATGTTTCAGAACAGTGCATCACAGCTTCCTTTGTACTGAGCTGTGTAGCTGCAGATCAGTCAAAGTGTCCATGCTGAGCTCTTAAAGCTCCTATAATGAGAACTGGACCATGGAGCAATGGAAGAAGGTGGTCCGGTCTGAGGAATCATGTTGTCTTGTTCATCATGTGGAGTGCTTTGTTACTCGAGGAAGAGATGGCAGCAGAATGTGCGAGCCAGTGGAGGCAGTGTCTTCACGCTATTCTGCTGGAAACCCTTTGGTCTTGACATTCATGTGGATGGTAGTTGGACACCTAAACGTTCTCTCACATCGCCTCTTCATGGTGACAATATTCACAGATGACAGTGCTGATGCTTCCTGCCACACTGCAAGAATTGCTGAGGAACGTGACATGGATTTCAAGGCTTTAACTTCAAAATACACACTAGTTCTCAATCCAGTCAAACATCTGTGGAATTTGCAAGTCCAATACATGGAGGCTCCACATGTCGACGTCCACGACTTAAAAGATCTGCTGCTGACATCTTCAGAGGTCTGTGGAGTCCAGGCCTCGAAGGGTCAGAGCTGTTTTGGTGGTACAAGGGAGACCAAAGTAATATTAATCAGGTTGGTTGGTGTATGCTTCAAAGCTTATTAAAGAGCTGAATTAGGCCAAAGGAGAGTCCTGCTGCAATATCCAAGCCATCGTTAGATGGTTCAGTCCAGGCTTCAATATCCCTCTTTCTCTGATGCCCCACTTTCTGAACAACCAACAGACTCCTACCTTTGTTAAATGAACAAAAAAATTTAATGATTTTGAAGCCAGTATCCTCACTCTACTCCCACTAGTACCGTAAACGGCAGCATTTCTTCAATTTAATCTTTTGTAACATGACAGAAATCAGGTCTGGAATCAGATTATTTTCTTTCATCGCCCATGCTGGATGAATTATTTAATCAAGGCTTGATTCTTGCAACTACCATCCCTCATGTCCTGGCCAGAAAAACATCTCCTACAAGTGCATCTAGTGGAGAAAGCTGCAGCTGAGCACGCTTCATGGTGGGAGATCTCGTTACTACTTGTTACTGGCGGCAACTGATTTTGCTCCTGTTTCTTAAAGGTTCACATGGTCGGGTTCTTGCTGATTTCGGTGAATCTAACTTTCGTCTGAGCCTGATTCGTTGCAGCGTCTTTACTTGCTGTTCACAAATCTGCCAGTGACCTCTTATTAAATCCACCCTTAGTTTTACTCAAAACTATTTCTATACTCTTTGTACTTTGGTGTCTTTGTTCAAGGTAAAACCATGATTCTGTCGTGTTTTGGCAAATGTTTAAAATCGATGCCAAAGAGTCGGTCGATGGACCTGAGAATGGAAAACAAAATGGTTTTCCTTTATTATTTGTTATGTGGCTAAACAAAATATCTTAAAAATTCATGGCCCATGCCCACACACAGCCCAGATTTTTACCAGGGTTGCTTTGCAGTTAAATCAAGTAATATGTTGTAGCTAGCAGGGAAAGTGGAGGTCTAGTGGTTAGATATTGATCCAGTCTCCGCCTGCAGCTACACCCTAATCCCATAATCATTTTTATTAGTCTACTCCACAGCTGCACTAAGACTCCTCTCTTCTCTCCTCTCTCTGCTTTTTTATGTATCTCGTGTTTGCTTATGTCTTCTTTTATTTGTCTGTTTTTCTGTTTTGTCCTTAACCTCCTCTGCTTAGTCTTCATCCTTTCTTCTCATTTAATGCTCTTCTCCTTCATTTAATTTGCATTTTACTCTCATCTCCTTGATCTTCTGATTTCATTCTTTCTTTTTATTGTTATTACGGCGTCATTCTCGCCTGGAATGCCTCTTTCTTTCAGCCTCGCTTCTTTCATATTGTATTTACGATTATTTCATTGCAATCCTATTCTCTTTCTCTCAGCTGTCCTCTTCTTACCTTCGCCACACCTCATATTTTGATTTCTCTTTCTGTCATTTATCACATTTCTCACTTCTTTTTCAGTTTCATCACATTCACACCTGATTCTGATCCTCATCGTGTTATCATTTCCTCCTTTCAATGTGAAAATTAGCTCATTTTTTTCCCTGTCTACACTGTGAGAAGCACAAGAACCTCAAGGGACCTTTGAAGGTTCCTCACTATTGCCACTGAGTTGGAAAAGAGTTAATTAAGGAACCTCTCAGAAACATTCCACAACGCAGGGTTTGGGATTCCATTCCCCCCTCCTCCCTCATTGTTATATATATATATATTTTTTCCCCTCAAGTTTCTAATTAAAATTGATTGTTTTTGTCCCACTGGATGTCCCCAGAGTTTCTTTAGGCTCCCATAATTCTAAGAGACAATAAAGATATTATATTATATTTAGAGACATCCCATTTCTCCTGTTTTAATCTCATTTCCTTCTCATTCCTTGTCTTCTTATGCGCTCCTTTCTTATATTTTCTCCATGTTTTAATGCTCTTCATCTGCTTTTTGTTTTCTTTCCTCTGTTTCCTACGTAATTACAATTTGTTGGCTCACTCTCGTAGCTTTTTTTTCTTTTTTTAATCTTTGTTTTTATGATTGTCCTAGCCGTACAGCAAATTGACATTCAGGCACGATCAGGCTTCATCCTACTCTACATCTATTCCTCTTCCTCTTTCTGTCTCCTCTAAACAAACAAAGTGGGATCAGAGCAGCTTCGCAACCTGACAGCCGCGGGCAAAGTCACGGCACGCTGCTCTCAGTAATTGGGGTCAAAAGCCTCACCCAAGGACACAGTGGCAGGAAGGAGGGTATAATCAGCAGCCACCCCGCCGTCACTAATAGACGCTCTGACTAATCCATTCAGAAGACACGTAGAAAATGTGTCAAAGTGGGTTTCCTGGAAGTAAATTGGTGTCAGTGCTACAGTGCTGAGACACCAACACAGAGGCTGGTCATGGTCTTTTTTTTTCTAAACCAGAACTTTTCCTGTTAAACCAACACCGGACTAATCTGCAAAACACAGCAGGTTATATGGAAGCCCGTCGCAGACTTTATCCAAATGTTAATTTAAACATGAACATGAAAATGTAATTCCAACCTAGCATCTGATTTTCCACAACAGTGTGTTATTTGAATATAAACTCACATGAAAAAGCAATAACTTGATTTGTATTTTCATCTTTACATGCCAGTATGGGCGTTCCAGGACTACATTAAAATGAAATGGCCGTTTGACATTTCAATTTTCAAGATTTAGCCTGGTCTACGGTGGCCAATATGCACATGCAATAAACTCCCAGCTACTTTCATTTATATTTTTATGTTACTGAGCTCCTTTGGAGTCATAGTTAGGATTCAGTTTTCCAATTAATTTAAAAATGAGAATAAAAACAACATTTAACATTTGATATCCAAAGACTAAACATGCGCTACAGTGGAAAATATTCTAATGCACTAAACACAACAGTACCCGATGACAATAAAAACTGTAATCTGTCGGTCACCAAATCAACACAGGGCTTCAGGTGGACCATCACTTCCTCATTCAGCTCTCAGGACAGCCGTCTCTGTGAGGACATGTGTAGCTTTGGCCCTGAATTACACAGTAGAAGAAGGGATGGAAGCTGTTTCAGAGCTACAACACATCACTGACAAAGCAAGGTGGCTAAAATGAAAATGGAAATGAAAACAGCATTTAACCGTAGAACCGCCACCACTCCAACACCCCTCAGACCAGCTGAGGGGATCGTCTTTACCCGCTGCTGCAACGGCGTCGGAAATCGCAATTTTTTCAATTTCATGAAACAGTTAGGTTGTTCATTTTTATTTTATTTTTTAAAATAATGACAAAAATGTGACTTTAAAATTCAGTTTCTGGGGTTTATTACATTTACAACTGTTTTAAGATATCTCATTAAAAGCTGAAATGATCAAATATATTTTAAATTCATTTTTAAAAAAAGGTTACGAAAAGCATTTAAATTAATTTACAAGAAGAACATTTAAAAACTTGTCCCAGATAATAACCTGTTGCTTTACTTATTGTATAGGCGATACAGAAACAGAGCACTCTATTTATTTTACATTTGTCCGAGGCTGTTTCATGATCCTACAGATGAAATCAGTCAAACAGCCTCAGAGGAAGGTGTGTCGGGGTCAGATCTGCCTACATCCCATCTTGAAAACAAAAACTCCTACAAATCCACCTTTGCAGATCGCTGTACCTGCATCATGTCTGATCTGCTCTGACTTCTCTCTTCAGCCCGTACTCTCGCCTCCCAGCTCAATGGTCTGAGGTGCAAATTCACTACATGACTAATTGGGACATTTTTGGAAAAGTCAGAAACTGAGAGGCATGTGGGTTTTACTTTGACAGAGTTGCATGGATTTGAAATTGGCAAGGGGGCAAAATTCACCCTTTGGCTGTTAACATTTCATTTTCAAAGCCTAAACCAGCTCTACAGGGGAAATAGACAAGTATGGCTTTGTGACACCAGTACCTTTCTGAAAGCCAGTGACTGAAACTGATAAACTATCATTTCGCAGCAAATATCATGTGTTCATTCAACTCTGTAAAAAATGATGTTCCTACACAACCTTGGTGCATTCCCTGCCACATAGTAGAAAAGACTCCCGAGTTTGAAGAAGCCCCAAAGCCTGCATAAGAAGCTTGGTGGGGAGGTTGGTGGTATAAGTCAGTAACAGGACTTTCACCAGGAGAGTTTTGTTTTCACTTGTTAGGTTCAAGTTAGTCTGACTCACTGAAGATAGACTTAACAAGTCTGCCATTTGCGCCACGCCTTTACGTAGCTTTGTGCTGTTTTTCTACTATCTGCATGTCACTGTTTTCAAAATCCCCTTTATTATGGGACACAATAACAACCTCTAAGCAGCAACCTACCTGCTGAACATGTGAAATTTTGAAGATCTGGTTCATGCAGTAAGGCAGACCTGTTTGATTCTTTCATTGAAACCATTAACCAAAACCTGCCTTGTTAGTTTTATTGCAGGGACACCACAGCTGCATCCTGGGCTTAGCACCACCTAAAATGATTGTGAGGTCTAGGGTTTAGAAATGCAAGACTAGGTTTAGGCACCAGAACTTTGTGGTTATAGTTAAATTAAATTAAATATCACATTTTTGTTGACACTTTCACAATAATAGCTTCTTGTTTGAAACTTGGCCACCAAAACTACCAGATTAGGTTTAGGAAAATATCATGGTTTACGTGAAAACATCACCCCTTTCATAAAATGTTTACAGATTCTCCTCTCCACTTTCTGGGCCATCAGGGCACCAAGTCCTGCCTCAACTAAAACATGACTTGTTTGGTGAAAAGGAGCAACGTCTACGTTGATTTCAAACGCACATGTGATACATCATAAACACAACTCATCAGAAAATACATTGGTTTCAAAACACAACTGAGAATGCAGTTTACTTGTGGGTTTTGGGGACAACGCTGGTCTAAGATTTGATTTTTGCATAATTTAAGAGAATTAGTTTTCAATGAGTCAGAATGATTCTTTGCCACCATACAAAGTCTAACCAGTCCATGGAAAAGGTGAAAATAATTATCGTCTAAAAAGCGCAACTCACTGCAATTCAAGGTTTTTGCAGATGTCCTTTCTGGTGGCAGGTTTTTAATCACAATATGCAAAAAAGAATTCCATTACTGTGTACAATTAATGCCTCATTATCTCACATGGTGCAGTGTACCTTCCATGAGCTATTGTAAAAGCAGTGACGCACACAATATGACTTTTTCACATTATCGATGCGTTCGTGTTTTGAAAGGATAATCTTACTTTTGATTGACGTGCAGTTACACATTCATATTCACACCAACATTCTACTGGTGGACTCTCATCGTAGCTCTCTGAGCATCCGCAGAACCCAAGGTCACCGCTTCCCAGTATTCGCTTACAGTGGATTGTCTCTATAAAGCGCATACAGCACTTCCAGCGGTGCTAATAAATCACAGCTGTTTCTATATTTATCTGCTGCTTTCTTTTGTTTTCCGGCACCATATTATCATTCTGAGGGGACAAGACT
>NW_007579363.1:54364-58701 GCF_000690725.1 Stegastes partitus | reverse complement strand
GTTACAGAAATGAAATGTTTATTGTAGGTACAGTCCAGGTGTAGGAAAGTTTTTATCGTAATCATCATTATCTACATGTAACATGTGAACAGCTGATGGAGAACTCTACACTTCAGAATCTCTTTCATTTTATTGAAGGTTTTGAGTCATTGATCTCAATAGAAATGAATGATGTAACATCATTTCATTTTACACATCATCGCTTTTACTCAGCAGCCCATGCAATTAAAGACTGAAATAATTCAATTAACATTAATGACCTATGGTGACAATAATTACACATGACTTTAGTGGTGGAACTCTGTCATCACCGACTGAAAGAAGAGATTTGTGGCACCAACTGTATTAAATTGCTTCACTTAGGAAGAAGAAATTGAATTCGGTGTAACCAAATTAAGTTGTAACATTAATGCCACTAGATTTATTATCATTTCAATCCTTTCAAATAAACAATTTGCATTGTCGCTACTGCATTTTAAAGAAAGTCAAGTTTCCAGTTGTTACAGGAAAGGTACAGTTTTGAACATGATTCAATCATTGTAATTAGTTTTTGCTCCTTTTGTTTTCTCTGTTATGCTGCTGAAAGGAAACAGTGGTTGAGATTCGGCAGAAAATGTAAAGAAACTTGGATGCACAACACTGAAGGAGCCGCAAAACTGATTTTTTTTCTCTGAAATATTACTTTAAAGGAACACAGTTTAATTGAAAGTTGATGGAATCCAGAAAAGTGGACTGCCGTCAACGAACCAGAGAGATAAATGAGATTCATTTCAGAAAGTTCTTCACTTCAACTACAACTTAAATGCACTTTGTCCAGTGCATCCTGTTGTATTTTCTTCATTGTTTCTTGTGTTTTCTGGAAAGACTCGAGGTGTTTACTCCCTTAATTCTGTGCTTAGTTGACAAATTTGATATTTTTCTGTCTGGAAGTTCAGATTCAGCAGCACTGGATGTCTGAGAATGAGATGAGAACGCAGTTTAGTTGTGGAGAAACATAATTTTTGGGCGGCAGGGATGTGCTGCTGAACTTTAACAAGCTTTCATGTGTTCAGGTGGGAGAGCGTCGGGATCCAATCACTGCAAGATCGTATATAGCTGCTGTCCTCTGGTAGGAAATGAAATGGAAGCTATACAGGGAAGAGAAGAGGGGGGAAAAAAAGGAAATGATGTGTGAAAATGTGAGGAAAGGTCAAAGCGAGATGGAAAGGGGAGAAGGGAATTCTGTTTGGCTCTGATTGAAAATGAAAGTAGGGGGGAGATTAGTAGTAGGAGAGAGATGAGGAAGCAAGAAACTGAGGAAGGCAACTGGAGAATGAAAAAAAGGATGTGAGCAATTTATTTAATGGTAAAAATATTTCTATATATTAAGGAATGGCTAAGAAAAAAACAAAGCAAGACCTTGGGGAGGAGAGAAGAATTGATAGGTGAGAAGCAATGTGAAGGAAACAAGTGAAAAGAAAAGAAATGAGCAAAGAAAGAGAACAACAACAAAAAAAAAAACAGAAAAGAATAAAGTGAAAGTGCAGAGAAAGAGACATAAAAGATGAGACAAAAAGCTGCAAAAACAGAAAGATATTCAAATCAGGTAGAAAAAAAATGACTAAAGAGAGTGAGAGAGATCACAATAAAGTAATTTAAAAAGAAATAGATGAGAAGAGCAGCAAAGGCTCGGTGGAAAAAAGAAATGAAGCTGGAGGAATAGAAAATACAAGAAGTGGGCGAAACGCAACGGCAGAGAAAGAAATGAGAAGAATGAAGGCAGAGTTTGAGAATCTTCAACTGTGAAATGGAAAGCAGGACGGGGCAAAGATTCCTGGTTACATATGAAAGAGAGCAAACACAGACGACAAGTTATGGAGGCAAGTGATGAAAAAGAGAAAAAAGGAAACCGAAGCAATTTATGATTAAAAGTTCAAGTGAAGAAGAAAGATTCAAAGTGGGGGAAAAGAAGAGACGGATAGGAGAAAGAGAATAATACATGCAACCAAAAGGTAACAGAAGTCCCTCCACTGAGTGATGAGAGCACTTTTGGGTTTAGATATGGATTTTGTTTTACAGTCCTTCAGTTTGGTTCTGTTTGTTTTGTCCTTTGATGTTGTTGATCTAAAATAAATTCCTGTACAACTATGCTGCAACAAAAAAAAGGATGGAAATGGTTCAGGCGAAGCAATTTATTTCTTAGTAACGTGAATGAACAGAACAGAACAGAGACAAATCAAAGAAAGATGGTGGATGTTGCTAAAAATCAAAGAACNCAGTGCTCCATTACGTTGAATTTTCTTAAATACATAAATCTGCAGAGTGATGAAACACTAAAGTGAAATGAACCAAATATAAAGCCTGGCAGTAAAGTGTGATGCTGTAGCGAAATAGATAGTCATAGTGAGAATCAGCATTTCCAACGTGTGAGTGCAGAGGTTCTTCGCCCTCCTTCCCCACTGACACAACCAGATAAAACTTTTATGACAAGTGCTGTATCGCCCAAGGACAGACACACATGCACACACACACCGGCTCTGAATACACACAGAGAAGACACACATGCCCGTGGACACGTGCGCGCACACCGAATAAATCTGCACACAAGTTGTTGTGGAGATGTTTGGAACACTCACACAGAGCCTCCTGACAGCCACACTTATAACTTTTTTTATTTATTTATTTTTTTGGGTTGTGCCAGAAGCTGCAGTGTGAGCTGAGCTGTTGACGTGGAAGTGTGACACACGAGTAAAGCGTTCTCCTGTACTGTCACGCTCTGCTTTCTGGAGATCTCGAACCAGATTTGTGTCTTTAGTCGTCCGTCCTAGAGCTGTCGGTCGTGGTGGTAGCTCAAACCTGCAACAAGTCCTCATCAGCTGGATGACAGTGTTTTCATCTGGATCAGCAGCAGTGTACATGATGACAAGAATCAATTCGTATAGCGTATTTTAAGACTTCTGAAATTACTGCAAAGCTGATGGCAGTCTTAGTACGGTGGTGATGTGGCGCTCATTCACGTCCAGGAAGCATTAACCCTTTTTCAGACAAGGAACCATATATGGTAACTTCTACAGACTTTAAAAATGGCAGGGTGCAGAATCACATGACTTCATTCAGCCAATCAGTGAAGGTCAGGCTACATGACAACACAGTCACTATTGCTCGGACCAATCAGGAGTGAGCCAGAGCGATATTTTGACATAAGTTCTGTCAGTCTGGTGATTTGGAAATAAATCTTCCTTTGTCCTTATATATGTATTTTTTTTACAATAATTTATACACATATTATTTGGAGTTTTTTGTTTTGTTTTGTTTTTGCCCTATACCGTATATGGTAACTGCTTTGACACTTTTTCAAGCCTAAATCTGAAACTTGCTTTAAAATCAAAAAAGAAAAAAAAAGTGTCCTCCTATATCCACCAATACCACTCCATGGTTGAAAATTTAAATTTCCAAGTATTTCAATGAGTGTCCCATAAAGGGCTAAGATGTCTAAGATTATGGTTAAGGTTGAAGAAGTGATCGACTTATAATATCAAATAAAGGACAGTTGACATAGGTTTTTGGTTCCTTCCCACCGATGCCGGCCGCTTGCTCAGAGCGAGTCCAAAGGCAGCTTTGGATTGTTGGGTTCTCTGTTTAAAATTCGTAAGGTCTTCCCCTTACTATGATAATCGCTGTGAGATGACAAGTTGTGAACTGCACTATATAAATAAAAGTTGCAGAAGAGTTGCAGGGTTTTCATGCAAGAGCCGGCAAGTAAGCAAATACAGCAACGGCACACGTGTAAGCAGAGTTAGAGATTCTTTTTTAACGTCTGTAATTTAACGCATCATTATTAAAAGCAGGAAAGAGAGGTTAAACCACACACATAAACACGCACACACTGGGTCGAGTTGTTACTAAATGTCTTGAATCCCTGACAAACAAAATAGGTCAAAGAATCCAATTGTTCTGTGAATCTGACCACATCTACCAGATAGATTGACGTCCAGTTTGCTTCGGACATTAATGACTCCCAGAGGATGAATCCTAATGACTTAAGAAATGCCTCAGGTTAGAAATTAAATGTGTTCAATACTTTGATTGATGAATAAATACCTGGAAAACTACTATTACTTCAGGTGTTAGATAGAAGCTCTTTATATGCTACAACACTGGCCACCGCTGTATGTGTTCACTTTGTCACTACAGTTCTACAGTTTCATTTAACAGACACTTTTATCCAAAGCAACATCTGAGAGCAGATACAACACAAGCAAGGAGAGAACTTGGAATTTTCCACCTAAACACAAGCATGTTAGCGTGCTGCCATAGCGCAGCTTCGTACGGCCTCACAGAGCTGCTGGTGTTGCTGT
>NW_007579363.1:49281-50778 GCF_000690725.1 Stegastes partitus | reverse complement strand
AAAATGGAATTTTTATACAGATTTGATTCACTTGCTGTTTACTTCTGGGTTTCACTCACTGCATGGTAAAGTTTAGACATCAACATTTCTTGGTTCAGGAAATATCATGGTTCGGATTAAGATACAGTCCTTTCACAACATCTTTAGATCCTCTCTTACATTTTCACACAGTTCCTGCCCCATCTCATGTATGATTGATTTACTAAAAAGAGCGAGAGTAAAGTCATAAATTAGGATATGTTGAGTAAAAACTGGCACAAAATGTATTTCCCTCAAAACATAATTAAGAACGCAGTTTCGACGTACAGGAACAGTATTTTTGTGTTGATTGCACCTCACGCTTTCAAGCTTTTTTTCCTTCTTCTTCTTAATCACCATCCTCACCTTTTTCAGGAGTGATTCAGGCGACTTGTGATCTGCTGATCAACGCTCCCTTTAAACAAGCAGACTGGTGGTCATTAGAGAGATGAGCTGTAGGGCTTTATAAACCCGGCCTGCTCAGTCTCACCGTGCCCGTTTTAATCTGTTCCACCTAATTATTTATCTGAATACTTCAATAAATTACTCCGTTTTGAACTCGACATGTGCGCTCTCCCTCCTTCTTTGACCTTTAAGCCGCTTCCCGACAACGCTGAATGTTAATCAACAGCCAAAAACGCGGTCGGACTTGTGGCGGCAGTGAATCCAACTCGGTCACAGAACGCATTTGTGTGGAACTCAGGTCTCCCTCGATGAGACATTTCAATCCACAGGGACTTCCTGGTTGAGTAAAAGGTTAAACTGGAGGCCTGAAGTGCATTCCACAGGAAACCACAGTGAGGGGAAGATTTTTTCAATTTTGAAGATAAAAATACAGACCTAAGATGATATAAGGAAATAATTATTAGAAATTTCAAAAGCCATCCGTTGACATTTTCAAATGTGAGATATTTCGAAACGGGCGTTGAGCGATTGTTGCAAACTGCTGTTGAGTGATTGCATCTTGACCTTTTCTGGCGTCCGGCGCTGCAGAAGAGCTCTAATGGAGCAAATCCTGTATGTGAGATTTCCACCGATCAGACATCATTCTCTCAGAGAGAGGAGGTATTTAAGGCTGCCTGTCAGCACAGTGAAAAGAGCACACATTGTGCACACGTCAAAATATTTTACTCCGTGTACATGTTTGTGTTTCGTGTTTTTTCCGTGTGCATCAATTAAACGGGCAGTTTGGGTAAAAAGGGCCTTCATGAGAAGTCCAGAGAATTATATAAAGTTACTTTTTTTTTTTTTTTTTTAAGATTTTCTTTTTCATTGTGTTCGAACAATACATATTACAAAAACAAACAAAAACAGAACAACAGACAGACAACAGGCACATCACAGGAAAATAAAGAAAAGTGTCAAAGACAGTCATGAAACATTACAGATTCTTTGGGTCTTTTTTAAACAGAATAATTATTTTTTTCTATTCACCTGAACTCTTTCACATTCATACTTGTAATTATCCATTAGTCAAAT
>NW_007579363.1:44953-46852 GCF_000690725.1 Stegastes partitus | reverse complement strand
ACACAAGGTGAATGTGAATGATCCTGAATGACTGGTTGTTACCTCTAACCTGATATAATGGAATGGTACATGAATAGCGCACCACCTCTGGCACATTTCACAAGTCATTTCTGTGCATTTTAGGCTTTTTGCAAAGAGAGGCCACATGCAAAAAATGGGTTCTGCGAAAAATGCCTTTTTTATAATACCACCATACCAGCATCATGTCAACATCAAACATGGGAAATCCAAATCGTCTCATCTCTAGCAGCACACAGACTCAATGTACATGCAGTATGTCTACAACACATAGACGCATACACACATACACACAGATTTAAGCAAAACATTACACAAGAGACACGCATACATACATATGAGAGCAACTCTGGCAAAATGAACCCTGTACTTTCACAATGTCCTCAATATTTATCACGTACTGTACGAGCATGGAGCAAATGCGACCTCTTGAATCTTGAATCATCATCATGTCAAAAAAAAAAAAAACACCACCAACATCAGTAATAAATGATGAGCTTTGTACGAGCAGATGTTGGAGTTGGTTTTTCTTAATCATCTAAATCTTAGCAGTGTATGAGAAGCCATTGGAAAACCGACTCTTCTGAAAGAAAGTTTTCACCTTCATTTGAAACTCTGACCCTGTTGTGTTGGTATTTTTACTTTCCTTATGTGAGTACTTGTGTCTTTAATCCATAGTCTGCCACTGGTCCCCACACTAATGAATCGTTGATCTCCTCCATGTGATGAAACCACAGACTGTATAAAAGATGGACGTAGCTACCGTGACGTCACCCGTTGGTTTCTGCACTGAGAAAATGAAGCCAGGGTTTTGCTACTTCCTGGTTGACNTTTTATCAGCCATTGCTTTTCTAGCCCCTGCTAGTTGTGAATTATACAGTTTTTAATCATTTAAATGTGTGATTTTGTGTTGAACTACTACAAAACTGATACCAAGCTGTCCATCTACATGAGCTTTACAAAATAGAATCATGTGAGGATGAAATGACTTCTAGAGACCAACTTGCGCTTTTTGCATCCATGTGTCTGTAAGTGTCCAAAATGTCATCATCTGTCCTCGTCCAGTGTCCGTGCAGACCCCTCTATGACATGTATGGAGCCAGTTTTCAGACAAAACTTAGCAAATCGTGTTTTACAGTTCCCAGAATTTCCCTCAGGATTGATGCAGTTCTGTTTTAACATATATCTTAAATAAAAATAAATATGCCAATCAGCTGCAACATTAAAACCTCTGACAGATGAAGTGTAGAACATTGATCATTGTCTCTAAAGACTCATGTCCTGATGTGAAATCTTTGGTCCTGGCTCACACGTGAATGTTACTATAACCACCTACTTGTTGGTGATTGAGTGCCCTCCCACATGGCAATGGGACTTCCTAACACCAGGGGTGTTCCTTATGCACGACAACGTGCCCCACCACACTGCAAAAACTGCTCAGGATCAGCTTGAACACGACAAAGAACCCAAAGAGTCGACTCGGGCTCAAGCTCCCCAGATATCCATCCAACTGAGAACAAACCAGATCCATAGAAGGCCCATCCCCTAAACTACAGGACCCAAAAGATTTACTGCGCAGTGTTCCAGTGTCAGACACCACAGGACACCTCCGGAGGTCCCATGTTCAGGGCATGCTTTCCATGGACGGTGCTTAAGCCCGGCAGGAAGTGTTAAATTCTCTAGAAATCCTGTGCTGTGTCCACCCGCTGTGTTTGGGATGAGAACAAAGCTCCGGCTGCAGGCGCTCGGCACGCTTCAGGAATAATCAGTGACAGAGTGCTGCAGTCCAGTCTGTAGCTCGCTGCTGTACTTTACTGCAGAGATTCTGTGGGAAAAAAAAGACACTAAAATACAATCACAGACCACTTAGTGCAAAACATT
>NW_007579363.1:31895-43233 GCF_000690725.1 Stegastes partitus | reverse complement strand
AACAGGTTGTTTGCTGTGGTTCCATCGAACATGGTTGAGTTTAAGTGGGTCAAAAGATGAAGTATCTTGTAACATGCAGTCATGACTTTGGGCAAAAACCGTAGCGACAGTTTGAAACTAGACAATTTTTACAGTTTTGAGGGTTTTTTTTTTTTTTATGAAGGCATAAAGACACCTTTACAAGCTTACATTCAGCGCACAGTAATATTTTAGCATGTTAACATGCATCCACATACTCTCTGGTGTGCTACTCAGAAGCTGAAGCTGCAGATATCGAGGCCTGAATGCTGTGATGTATAATATATCAGCGTCTTGACAAGCTGCCATCCCGTCCCTGAGCAGAATGAGAACAAAATCACCGACATTAAATCGAAGTGTCCGCAAGGTCCGCAAGGTCCGCTGTCAGAAATGTCAGAGCTGTCAGAAAAAAAAAAAAAAAAAAGGGAGGGATTTTGTAGTTTCCATGAGATGAAGACAAGTGAGAAGGAGAAGATGATATGAAGGCAGAAATAAGAACTGATTATCTGCAGTCATGTCAGCTTTCCAGTAGGGCTGTTCAACACACGCTGGCACACTTGGCTTTACTTTGATTCTGCTGCGATGTTCTGTTTGACCTCCGACTGTCCACGAGGAGAGATTTTTACCCAGCAGGGAACAATACCTTTATTGTATTTTGTTGGTGCTGTTATCCATTAGGTGTAAAAACCCGCCCGGTGCTTCGTTTCTGCCACTTTCTTCCTCAGGGAACGGCGAGGCATGTGCAGCAATTGCCATAAAGCACACAAACTGCACAGCCCCTATCAAGACAGTTATCACTATCCCTGCCCTTTCACACAGACTTTTACTGGGTTTTTGATCAACGGCTGCGGCGTGGCGGTAATGGAGCCTCCGTTTTTAGCGGGGCAACGCGCACACGCCATAAATCGTGCACACGCGTGGCGCTGCGAGAGATGCGTCGGATAAAAGCTTCCAACAAATGGAATAATAGATCAACTTTTTTTTCTTCCAACAGTTCCTATTCCCGTTTGCGGCTTTATCTCCGCTGTTTATGCAGCTCGAGTGTGTGTGTGTGAGATGCCTTATCTGGTATAAACACAGCTGCAGGATTTATTTCGGAACAAAAAAAACGCTGCATTTATGTTTCTTTTATGGCTTGAAGATGAAAAAAAGTTACTTTAGTTTTCAGAATAACAGCGACTACACCTGCTCACCATATACTTTGTAAAGGAAACGGTGGTGCTACTTTTCTTGAATATGGTAATAATCTATTTAAAGTTCTAAAAAAGTAACTACTTCATTAAAAACACACTTGTTCGAGCAGGATAATTATGATAATCGGAGCAACCAGGAGGCGCTTAGAGACCTCGAAAGTTTGCTCCGTCTTCCTCCTTGCATCATTGCTATCACTTAGAATTTAAGTCTGATTGATTTCTTGGCCTTGCAAGCAGCCTCGGGATTAAAAAATAAATAAATACATTTTAAAAAATCACACTTTTTAATCTCCACTCCTGTCAGGGTTATGATTAAAACATGAAACCCAACTAATGGCAGGAATCCCAGGAGCCGATTACCTCCAAAGTGCAATCAATCACTGTTTAGGCCATTCGTGGTTCCTCTGACAAATCGATTGTCAAATCATCCACGTGTACGGGGCATTTCTCCTTCTTCTGGTCCGTTGCTTCAAGACTCGGAGCAAAGTTGTTGTTTCGCCAGGCTGACGAAGCAAGAAAGTCTGAAAACGCTGCTGTAGGCAGTTCAATACTTTATGCTGCTTTGGTTCGAAATGTCTGGTTTTCAGCAAGACAGCAGAAATTTGATCATCACAATTTTTTTAAACTTTTACAGATTCTTCTCAAGGCCATGCAACACTTTAACCTAACTCTGGTTTAACTTTGGTTGTTTTGTGCTCATGCCTAATTTTCGCACACTAGAAGCTCATTGTTCACTGTCAAAGTCCTTCCTGCACCTGTATGGGACCATAGACTGTATAAAAGATGGACGTAGCTACCGTGGAGTCACCCGTTGGTTTCTGCACTGAGAAAATGAAGCCAGGGTTTTGCTACTTCCTGGTTGACATCTTGGATTTTTGGAGCCAGTGACGCAAAAATCGTCGGAGGGGGGCGGAGCCATAGGAGCAGCGATTGGTCAGACGGATTGAGAGGCGGGCCCTCTCTGCCGCCCACATTTACCGCCTTCTGCTCGCTTCATCTGTATGGTCGCTGCCGACTGTCAATCAAGCCAGCCACGCCCCTTGCCCCACAAAATGTTGATGATTTTTTAAAACTTCAGTATTGATCTATTTTCAGATTGGCCACCTGATCTCTGGACTTGATCATGAAAACTAATAAGAAAAAAATCCTGAGCTGGAGGAATGCAGTATCTCATGATCTGTGATCACTTCTTTTCCAATTCATTTCTATGGGAGCCAGGGCTTTTTGGAGCCAGCAGCTGGCGGACGTAGTGATACTGCAGGTTTTTGACACTTTCGGGTTGGCTTCATTTTTCGGGGCCGGTTGCTACGTCCATCTTTTATACAGTCTATGTATGGGATGAAGCCAACCACGGCTTGCTGTGGAGGAAAGTCACAGATGCCCTTAGTGCAATATAATAAAGTTATAATGTCATAAGTAGATGAAACATTAAAGTTAAATCACTGAAAGTTGGAAAATCCTGGAATCAAAATGGACACCTTTTGTTTTGCCCACAGGTGTTACCTGTATTGACAAAATGGTGACTCTGCAAGCTATTCCTTACACTACTTACATCTTTAATTTGTTTCCATGCTTTTCTCCCACCTGCTCTGTGTAGATTTTTTGTTAAATGACAGATAAGATGGAATCAGCGTAGTTCAGATGGTTGATTCTTGCTAAAGTTTTTATTTAGACACATAGAATTAAGCTGTTTTTAATGAAATATCACAATTCCAAGCTTCCATTTGGTTAATTTGTCGACCGAACAGCATATCGGAGGAGGCCGAGGACCATCTGAAGCTTTGTTTTACAGTTTCATGCTGCAATAAATGATTTAATTTTCATATTTTTAAAAAGAAAAAAAACACAAGATGCCTTTAAAACCCACTGGCAGGTTTATGAGTTCAGAGGACTGATATTTAAATTTGAATCACAAGGTCAAATGCAGAACAGTCAAACAAACGATAATGCCTCCTGAAATGACTTCTCTGTATGACACTTAACTATGATGTAACACTCCTTCTGAACTTTGCTGGTCACCTGACTGTTTTGTAGTCACACCTCTTGTCAAAACTCTCACTTTTTTAGTAAATGATGTCCTTTGTTGGATGGATTCGCACAGACAGACATGATTTGATCACAGACAATGATTCCTGCTGAGTTTCCCTTTAGTGTCACGATGAGATCCACATTCGTAGTTCACTGGTAGCTGTTTCCACTTTGGTCTAGTTGTTGACCTGCGGTGCTAACTATTCTCTAATCAAGCCTTTTAACTCCGAATGGAATCCGGTAGCGACCACCGAAAACGGTCAAACTGATGGCAACAGCTCAACGCAGATATAAAGTGAATCTCTAAAATGTAGTCGTTGTTTTTTATTACTTTACCTGCTTGTAAATGCTGAAAAAGAAACTTTCAAATAGATTTGTAAATGGATTTGACAAGTGGATGGATTCAGTTTTGCTAAAAATACTCTTGAACTTCAGCCCTGCAGCCATCTGTGAGCCCTGGACCACTTCTAAGTGCAGCCGGTGTCTTTGTATTGGTTTGCTGCTGGTTCGCAATTTTCTATTTTCTCTTTGTTTTATGATTCATTTCTTCCTCCGCCTTAAGAGCTTTCCCGCTGCGTCCAAAGTTGACTTCCATTTAGACAAACAAGGTGAATGTATTCAGGAGAGCTGGGACGCTGCTCTCTGTTGTGATTTAACGCCGAACGTGTCGAGTGATTTTGTACAAACATCGCACTTTTTTTTCCCCTCCCGTCATCATTTTTGAATTGCGGCTGCTCGTAACTCAGTGTGAGTCCGGCGGTTTGAGACACATTTTCTTCTCATTTCTGTCCGTCCTCTGCCGAGATTTACTGTTTGAGCGTTTCCTCTGTTAAATTATTGTGATGCTCAACACACCAGTTCATGTGCTGTCACTGCGTACTTTTTTATTCTAATATTTTATTAATTTTCTTTTGCCTTTCATGATGTAAAATCTGACCAGCCCACCGGGTTCTTGTAAAACTCTGCAGTCATAATTCTTTGATTTTTACCTGCTTCTCCTTATCTCTTTACGGGTTCAGACACATTTATCTTCCTGTCTCCTTCCTCCACCCCGTCCTTCCTTCACTGTAGCTGCAGACTGTATTATGACTAAGCTGATTAAACCAGTTGCCTTGTGAAAACTGACTCTCCTGTCATTGTTCATTTATCCATTCCTAATAAGTCTCACCTCATCATGTCACACTGTCAATGCATGTTTTTTTTCTTCCCTTTCCTCACTTCTATGTGCTCGTCTTGTGTTGCTAATACGCTTGCCTAATCCACAATGGTAATTAGCATTTTTAATAAACACATTATCATTCAGATGTCGCAGATTGCTCCCCGTAGTACGCATAGTAGGTTTTAATGCCGGTTAATTATGCAACGTATAAATAAAGGTTTATTTTTAGCAATGCACTTCAGTCACAGCAGATATTGTTTTTCCTCTCATGCAGAACTGGGAGCAATTTAAAGCGGCCATGTTGAACTTGATAGCGAACGAGTTCATCGCAGAGCTTTGCAGGAGTTGCTTTGCTCGTGGCAGAGATAAATAAAACAGCACGCTTTCCTGCAAAATACCGCAGCTGTGGTCATCACTACATTTTTACAGCGTTACTATCATGTTTTATTTAAGTAATTACAGTAAACTGCATTGCTGCATTCTACTGTAACATGTGAGGTTTACAGTAAAAATACTGGCAGCTGTGGTTGCCAGTATTTTACTGTATTTCTACAGTTGTGCTTTACTAAAACAGTTCCTAAGTGTATAATCGATTATATCACTCTACTGTAGAATATAACTGTTTAATACTGTAACTGGACATTCAAATAATGCTGCCCTTAATTTTCTTGTAAATTAGTTTTTTTTGTTTTGTTTTTTGTTTTTTTAAACCATATTTAATATTCAAAAATGCATATACCACTAAAACACCTATATTATTTGGCATGGAATCACCAAAACTGGAGATGTTACTAAAAGCAAATTGTATTTATTTGGGCAAATTAGCATCTTGTCAGACTTTCTGCTGACAGATTTGTGTCCAAATTATTTTCAACCCTAATGCCAAGGTCCCTAATTGCCTAAATAGGGAAAAATAAATGAATATATCTCTGCAATTTCTTTAGGAATATCTATAATTCTACACATTACATACATTGTCCAATTAAATTAAGAAGAAGAAGAAGAAGAGTTCAAAATGGAGCCCTAAACCCCACGAAATGGGGGGTTTCTTTTTTGAAGAAACTTTCTGAGCGATTACTCAAGAAACCATGTCTAATCCAAAGAGTTCCTCCAGAGTGACGATGGTGAAGAACCCCAAAAGGTTCCTCAAGACTCCTCGACTATTAAGACTGTTTTTGTTGTTGTTGTTTTTCTAATGATATATTTCTTTCATTTGTCTTCTTCTATTACTCTTTCTCGCACACAGGTGTTGAGTGCATTGTGGTTTTACCAGAACCGAGGAGTCACTGGGATCCTGTCTTTGGCACCTGCGTCTTCCTCTTCTCCTTCCTCATCCCTGTGGCTATAATCAGCATCTGCTACAGCCTGATGGTCAAACGCCTGCGCAGCGTTCGCATCCTGTCCGGCTCCAAGGAAAAGGACCGCAACCTGCGGCGCATCACCAGGATGGTTCTGGTGGTGGTGGCAGCTTTCGTCGTCTGTTGGACCCCCATCCAGATCATGGTACTGGCTCAGTCTCTGGGTTTTAACCTGAGCAGCTTGTTCACGCTGGTCCTGATGCACTTCTGCATCGCGCTGGGCTACGTCAACAGCAGCCTGAATCCAGTGCTCTATGCCTTCCTGGATGAAAACTTCAAGCGCTGCTTCCGTGAGTTCTGCCACCCGTCTCCGTTCCGCCTCGATACCCAGCAGTCGGGCAGGATGAGGAGCATCGCCAGGGAGGTGGCGGCCGCCTACAGCTGCAAGGCCGGAGACGGCGGGGGGCCTGGAGGTGGGACGCCTAATCCAGCATGACTAGGCGTAGAGCTCCCTTTGGTGGGGGTAGACCCCCAACAAAGAGGAGAGACCCATGGGACAGGGAACTCCAACACAGAATTGACTCAGATTACAGCGCTCTAGCGGCACGAGCCCTCCCGCCCGCCAATGAGGAGACTAGCCTGGGGCGGGGGGGAGGGAGATGAGGAGGATGGGGTCGAAAGGAAAAGAATTTAGGAATGAGAATCGCAGCACCTGTAGTTCTAATGGGGGGCAGGGTACTTAGATCTAATGGAAGTTTTATTAGGAAGGGTGTTGGATGTCTGCGTAGGAGTATCTCAGCCCTGGATTGGAAGGACTATGGCCCCAACTCCACAGGACGGGACGAAATATTTTGGAGCAGAGCTTAATGAGTTTTAGGAAACCGTCAATAATACTCGCTTTAGACTTCATCTATTTTGAGGTGAAAGTGTTTTTAGACATTTGTTTCAGCTCCAACAGCCTCATCAGCAAAAACTGGATCAGCCAAACGAAGCTGGGAGCCACTTGCTGCCTCTCGAGGAAGCTGCCTGATTTTATACTTGGCTACGAGAAGGCGTGAGTGTGACATTTAGAGTAAATGTACAAACAGCGTTGGGGATTAATAGAAGGAGCTACAGATAACAAATCTGTAAAAAACCACCTTGCACTACGTTGGTGCTTGTAGAAAGAACATAAACAACATTTGAAGTGCAGATTGTGGATATCCGGCGATAAGGACCATGGACTTTGTCAAAGTGTGAGATGGAGAATAAACACTTTCGCCACAGTTTACTGTAACTTTATCAGCTGACGTCTCTAAACTTTCGGCCGTAAGTGGTTGCAAGTGGTGGATAGAACGCCTGGTGTCCTACACTGAGCTCAGTATGGGGCCATTACTGAGAGGGTTTTACTAAAAAAACAATAAATAAAAATGGGTCTACATGATTGTATTATGCTGCTGAGCCCCCAACACTTGACTTTCACGGGCACACAAAGTGTAATGTGATGTTTGTGTAGACATAAAGTTGGATGTAATATCTGCAAGGAACAGAACAATTTGCAGCAAGTTACTGTTGAACAAGATTTCCTAAACTGTGTCTATGGACCCAGATTGGGTCACATGAATGTTATTTCTCATAGAAGAAACATTTCTCAGCGTGTCCTGAAACAAATGAAGCCTAAGAAATCCTGTCCGGAAACAAGTTTCTTAGAGTTTCTGTGATTTCTGAGAACTTTCTATGAACACCTGTGGGAGGTTGGGAAGTGTTTGGGGTGGGCTATAGGGGGGATTGTAACCTTAAGGGACAGCAAAAAAAAAAAAAAAACAGAACTAGAGATGTAGTATTTGGACAAAACCCAGAGGGTGTGTGGACCTTGTTTTTTGTGCTGCTGTCTTGTAGGACACAAAATGAATGACTGTGCCTGTGTGTGCTGTCTGTGGTGGGTCCACACATGAAATTCCAGTTAGCCTTGAGTTAAGGGTTGGGACGTATACGGAGCGGGTTTGGAGATCAGTTTTAACGTGACCTGGGTAAAAATAAAAAATGCATTCACAAAAACTCTTCTAAGCACTTAACTCTTTACAAAACATCTAAAATTTGATTAAAACAATTGTACCTGTTAACAAGGACAAACACTGAAAACCATAAACCTCTTTGCCAGATGAGGACAACATGTATGTGTGTTTAAAGAAACAACACAATCCAGGATATGGTGAAATGAGAGCCACAGCTGCTCAACATGGCAGCAGCTTGTTGACAAAAGAAAATCTAGACCTTCATTTAATGTTTGGAACCACTGATTAGCAGTACAGTTGCCTATCATTTAAATTTTGCTTATTGATTATGACTGGACTGTTGCCTCGCAGCAAGAAGGTTGCTGGTTTGCGTCCCGGTGGGGGCACCGGAATCTTTCTGCGTGGAGTTTGCATGTTCTCCCCGTGCAGCGTGGGTTCTCTCCGGGTTCTCTGGCTTCCTCCCACACAGTCCAAAAACATGTTGAGGTTAATTGGTGATTGTAAATTGTCCGTAGGTGTGAATGTGAGTGTGCTTGGTTCACCCTAAGTCAGCTGGGATAGACTCCAGCCCCCCCGCGACCCTAGTGAGGATTAAGGGGTGTATAGATAATGGATGGATGGATTATGACTGGTATAGAATTTTGCTGTGGTTGTTTTTAAATAGCAGGAACCCACAGACAGCAACTTTTTGATCACAAACAGAACCCAAATATAAGTTTTGAGAATGTTGAACTGCTAAGACTGCCTTTCAAGGAAGTTCTAGTCCTTAAACATTTGGATGGAACACAACTGGCAACCACAGTAGAGTTTTAATGTCACCGCTGCCATGTAATGCTAACAACTGTTTGTCGATGCAGGTGTAGAGTTGCAGGGTCAGAGGCAGATGGGTAAAGACAGCATCTAACATCTAAGAGGCCCTCTTATGATCCAGCTTCCACTGATACCTATGAAGATGCATTTTGGACACCAGAAGAGTGACGGTAATAAATTATCACATGTTTTAAAAACGACACGTCTGGGTTTGCTGCTTTTCTTTTTTTACCCAGGTCAGGTTTGGGGATTTAGAGGTGAAGCTGATCAGCTCTGGTGAAGTCTGGGTTTTTCAAAAAAAATTTAAATGTTGAGGTGGGGCACTTACACCAGGAGGTGTTGGGTCGGTTGTGTTACCTGAGGAGTAATTTTGACTCCCAGCACCACAGTGGCAAAGCAGGAGTAACGGGGTCACAGTGCTCTGACCCCACTCCAAGGGACAAAGGGGCTCTCTCTCTTCTTAGTGTCTTAAAGCGGAAATCAACCCTGAAACAGAAGTCACATCAAATACTCTCATCCTGGACAGTTATAGAAAGTTCTGCTGACGGCTTCGGATTGGATATAGCATGTCAGAATGGAAGTCTGGGCCACAATGATAGGACAAATATAAAGTTACTGCCTAGTGGTTGTATGCTTCTGCCAAACAGCCAAGTTGCAGTTTACCTCCATGTTTGTCCAGAATTTATACTGTTTGGATAAAAAAATGTCATTACTTAAACATATCACATAATAAAAACATGACTTTATGTCATATTTTTGATTTAATTCTGGTCTTAATTGGAAAGTCTAGCAGTTTCAGTTTCAGTTTAGTTTCTACACAGTTCCACAAGTGGTTTGTACGGAAGCCGAGAGCGGTCGTTTTCCGCTACTGTTCTTTCTTCGCCGTTTTCTCGAGATAACGAGTTAATTTTCTCGTTATCTCGGGATAACAGGAATCGTTTTCTCGTGAAAACCAGATAATTGGTGTTTGTGTTTGCCCACTCGTGCCCGGTCCAGGATGGAATCCCAGGTGTGTGGGAGGTCCCACACACCTGGGATTCCATCCTCAGTCACCAGCAGGGGGCCGGAGGACAGACGAGACCGGGCACGAGCGCTTCATTGTAAGTTGTTGTGCACGGTCAGCTGTTCTCATGACATGTCATGTCGGAGTTCCCGGTCAGCTGTCTATATAAGATACGTCACACCAGGAAGTCCGACAACTTCTGATGACAGCCAAAACTGTCAACGGGATAATTATCTCGTTATCACGAGAAAACGAACGCCGTTTTCCCGAGATAACTGAATAATTATCTCGTTGTCTCAGAAAAACAGCATTTAAAGAAATGTGCGGCCATGACCGCTCTCGGCTTCCGTAGGTTTGTAATGAATTTCCACAACTTCTATTTCTAGGACAGAACCAGTTTGTTTTCTAAATTCCTCTAAATTTAAGTAAGCGTCCATCCAGAAACATTTTAAATTACTTGCTTACGTAGCTGAAGGAATTTAAAACATAACTATTTCATTAATGCAGTACCGTCGTGTCACCATGTGGGTCCACTTATCCTGAAACTTTAACAGTAACTGTCCAGGCTTTAGGTATTAACATGTATATTCTGTTTTAGGGTTGTATCTACTTTAATTTTATAATAATGTCTCTTCGTATAATTTGGATACGTTTAATTGGTTAAGATGTCATTACTTTAGATTCTTTCACTTATTTTTATTTTGTGTCAGGACAGCAGGTTATTACAATTTGCTGTCACACAGGATTACGGTTCGTGGTTAAAAGTTTTATTTGTAGAAGCCAGTTTGTTTGCTGCAGCTACTCTTTGCAGCACATAGAAATATTTTGGTGCATTTTCTTAATTTTCTCTTTTTTTTTTTTTTTCTTCGAGAGGAACAATTCTATGAACTTACATTGCCTTAAATATCAAGTGAAGTCTGTTACTGAAGCTCGCTCTCTGGCTGGATAAAATGTGCTCTAGTTTTTATTGGTGCTTTGCTGTTAGTTTATACTAGTCCAGACCTGTATTCATAAACCCTCTGAGGACAGTGTTCACCAGACCAGGGAACAAAGTTTTCAATTTGTATTTCTCAACGTTTGGCTTTAATCTTAGGATGGAACGGTTTTGGTAATTAACTCATTTTAGGGGATGTGGAATTTTATTTTTATTTTATTTTATTTTTTTCATTTATCTCCGCCATTAACTTTGTCCAATAAAACCTCAAGCTGGCCGATTGATTCTGACTTCCGACCTAGACGATGTAAACCTAATGGAAGAAATGTTGGATTTGTAAACCCAAAAACTATGCTGGACATAAACCAGTTTGGCATTACCACCTAATTATATTATGGTCCCATCACAGTTGTCTGTCTGCTTCAATTCCAGCTGAGGTAATAATGGTAATCGTCAGATTTCATGCCATTGGATTTGAATGTCAAAAACGTCAACATTTACTATTTAATGAGTTGTGATGTAGTGTTACGATCACGTGTTGGTAAAGTGTGGGTTTCACTGACTGACATTTGTTTCATTCATTATGTTTTGAACCTATTTCCCAAAAATTATGCTCCTATACAACTAAACTCTATTCTAACTCAATTACATTTTGTGATGAAAATTATTTTCTGCTTTTCAGTCAACCAGTCATACTGTATATTAATATTAGATGGGGGCTTTTCACCTCGGTGACCCAGAAAATGAAGGAGAAGCTTCAACCCTGTTTAGAAAGGGTCGTATTTTACCCTAAACGGTGCTATTTTCCGAAAAATAACCAAGTATTCTTGGTGTTTAAACTTCACCAAGCTTCTAACAAGTAGTTCTCATTGTGAAAATGCTGACCAAAGTGTGACTTTTT
>NW_007579363.1:14359-31505 GCF_000690725.1 Stegastes partitus | reverse complement strand
ATTTTTGGGAGATAAGTTTGGTTGTTTGTACACACCACTCACCTGTCGCTTTGGACTGCCAATGTTCACATAAATAGCCATCTTAGTCACTTTTTAATTAAATCTAGACACCAATTGGAATGTAGGAATTGGACTTTTGGGGGATTTTCAACTCCCTGATTAGTAGTTTGATAATCATGCGGAGAAGAAAACTCATTTTTACCAAAACAGTACCAGTTCCAAGTTAACATGGCAACAATACTGTTTAAATCTAACCTAAAAAAAAAACAAACTTAATATATACATATTAAGTTAATAGTGACATATATATATAAACACTCCAAGGTTTTCTGATTCAGTTATCTTACCACCATTTTTTTTTTCCCATCATGCATTATCACTTAAAATGAATCACCAAAATACATTTTGGTTTTGTAGTGGGTTTAGATCCAAATAATCACCAGACTGAAATCTAGGATTTAAAAGTATCGGCTCATATTACCAACACATGGCTACTAGCTACAAGAATATTACCATCGCTGGACTCTACATGTTAGCCATAGCTCCTAACGATTACGTCTCTCTGTTTAGTTCGGAGGTAGTTTTATGAATACTGGTCTTCTTTTGTACAACCTAGCAGACTTTGTGTAGGAAAAATATCCGGAGCATCGAGGACACTGGCTTCGACGTGACTCATCTTTAATGACGACGTGCTATAAACGCAGCTGTGAGGCTCTTTGTGCTTAACTGTCACTGTTAAAAACGATATTTTGTATTACTGTTTGGTGTTTTAATTTTTCTTTTTTCCGTAGCACAAAAACTACATAGCGAGGACTCCGAGAGGGCGAAAAGTCCTTCTGTTGAACAATGCAGAGTCAGCGTAGTTATACCGTCCCGTTAGCTCTGTATTCTGTACAAGTATAAGACATGATCTGCTCATTGTTTGACATCTGACCTCTTGTTGTTCTTGGTGTACAAATAGAATCTATTTCTCACCAACTGTAATGGTACGTATTGTTACCTCCTCGCGTCAGAGCGCCGGGAGATTACTTTCATTTGTTTACATTTTACAGACCACATGAATGTCAAAAACTTGTTGAAAATCCAAATCTTAAAAAAAGAAAAAAAACATTCAATGTCGATGTTGTTGTTATTACTATTATTACTATCAAAAAGAGGAAAAAAACACAGTGTTGCATCAGTGTTTCTGTTCTATTTTTTATTTTTATTTTCTCTTCTTATGCGCGGGAGACTGTCTGGTATATATCTATGTATTACTTGTGGACTGCATTTTTGCTCACTGCCTCAGTCATGAATTTAAACAGTTCTTCACGCTTGAAATCAAATAATTTATCCCCCAGCACGAGTTGTTGCTATCGTTGCCCCATTTTCTGAAACCTTTTTTCAACCACACAAAATAACTTTGATACAGAACTGCGGGGGTCAGGGCTAGGTCAGAGTATCAGGTAAACACCCCCCCGGTCACGTCTTTTATCTATCAATTAAAGCTATAATCAAGACATCGGGCTGCTATTTCTAATAAGATTTAAATAGTAGCTGTCAGTGGAGCTGTTTGTATCCCATGACTCTGGCTGTAGCTCTATAAACTTACTGGTTCTGGTTCTGCATATGGCGGACTGAACCACCATGCTAGCTGGCTTGTTGTCAACGCATAAAGAGTTTTTGCTGAAGCTTGAATTTTAAATTGTATATTTTTCTCTGCTTATGAAATGAATAAATAAATGATGACCATGTATGACTTGCAGTTTCAACATCTTTTTTTTTTTTTAAGATTTTGGTTTGGCAGCACACTCCTACCCAATACTATCAAATCCAATCGTTTTATCAAGCATTTGTTTATCGATGCAAAGTTAGCTAGCAAATTAAAACACCTATATGTGATTTAAAATGAAGAGATCATTTCTAGAAAGGCTGACAGACTCTCCAAACACCTTCGTTAGCCACAAACCCAAAGCTAGCTAGCTTGCTACTGTGCTAAACCATAGACTGTATAAAAGATGGACGTAGCTACCATGACGTCACCTGTTGGTTTCTGCGCTGAGAAAATGATGCCAGGGTTTTGCTACTTCCTGGTTGACATCTTGGATTTTTGGAGCCAGTGACGCAAAAATCATTGGAGGGGGCCGGAGCCATAGGAGCAGCGATTGGTCAGACGGATTGAGAGGCGGGCCCTCTCTGCCCGCCCACATTTACCGCCTTCTGCTCGCTTCGTCTGTATGGTCGCTGCCGACTGTCAATCAAGCCAGCCACGCCCCTTGCCCCACAAAATTTTGACGATTTAAAAAAAATTCAGTATTGATTTATTTTCAGATTGGCCACCTGATCTCTGGACTTGACCATGAAAACTAATTTTTTAAAAATCCTGAGCTGGAGGAATGCGGTATCTCATGATCTGTGATCACTTCTTTTCCAATTCATTTCTATGGGAGCCAGGGCTTTTTGGAGCCAGGACTAGTGGACGTAGTGATATTGCAGGATTTTGACACTTCCGGGTTGGCTTCATTTTTCATACAGTCTATGTGCTAAACAGTCATCTTCCTAATTTAAGGTGTTTTGTATACAAAGATAATTAAGTGTAGTGATGCGTAGGCAGTGAAGCTCACTTATTGTTGTTACTCTGTCTGTTCGTGGTGAGTTGTCCTACAGTTTTTATGAAATTCGTAAACACCTATGTTAAATATCCCAGCTGAAATGAATGGGAAGTTAACCAGAAAAGACGTCTTTGGAACCCTGTAGCCCCGCCATATTTTTTACAGTACGGACTTCATTCAAAGTTTAAACAGGTCTCAAGGCTTTGAGTGTTAAATGTTATTTGAATGTTTTGATGTCTTTTTACAGTTTTTTACAGTCACAGTTGAATTTTAAAAAATAAATTACTTAGAGGTGGATGACATCACATATGATTTTGATTGAAAATATTTTTTGATAAGTGCAGTTAATTTTGTTTGCTTCTGACAATTTTCAAACTACATGAACTTTTTTTTTTAAGCCATTTTCATCCTTTTTCACCCAGTGTGAGTCTCACTGCTGTACGACTTAAGAGCCCTGATACGATGGGAGTCGGTGAGAGTTTTGGTCGGCACACTCTGTGCTCTGAGGCGATTAAGTGTTGGGTGAAACTCAGAAATGGTGTCTCTCTCTAACCTGCCACCAAATCCATATGTTCTACTGTACGGTCATGAAAATACATCAAAACAAGATTGTGCTTCACATGAAAAAATGTTTTCAATACGACTTGTTTTTGACATTTCATGGTTTGTTTAAGGAGCAAACCCTCAGTCCACCTGTCTGCACCTAAACGCTGTCTTCTCACCCTTTTTCTCCTCCCCCACTGAAAAAGCGGGAATCACCATGGCAAAAACAAAAAAAATAAAACATGGCTGCCTCCATCAGCAGTGTATAATGTTATTGTGCTAGAAAACAAAACCTTCCTGATGTCAAAGGAGCTGACCAAACACTATTTCTTTCTGTCTCTTTCTCACACATGTATTGATGGACTAACCATCTGTATGCTTGGGTTCACTTTCAAAATAAGAGTCTATAGCCAGTACCCCGACTTTTTAAAGTGTCTAGTCCATAGCCCATGAAAAACACTGGTATTTACAATGAGTCACCAGGATTCTGCGACACTTTTAAAGTAAAAGCTCGGAGATGCTTTAAGGAACCGATCAGGGTTTAGGAAATATGCTGTCTTTTTTCAAAATAAAGTGCACCTACATAAATTATATGTCATGTATCATTACAGCAAGACATCAGTTCTCAGAAGCTGCATCAGACACTCTAAATTTCCTTCTAAATGTTCTGTTGCATTAATGATTGCACTGTACTATTAAAGTGTTCCACTAAGCGACTCACAATATGACAGCGCACTAGTTTGTACGGCAGGATGTTGAAACTAAAACGGCTAAATGGAATTCCCCCAGTATCGTTTTTTCCTTTGTTTTTTTTGCTTTTTCATTTAAATGTAGTGCTTTTTCTGCTGCAGCAGCCTGTCAAAATGTTATCTCTGTCTTGTCCTCTTGACAACGAACCCCTTCTTTATTCTCCCGGCTGTCTGGCTATTCAGGTGTGCATTCAAAACTTATCAGCAAACACCTGTACGAGCGCATTTCTGGACTGACGAAGTGTGACAAGCGTTTGTAATGACAAATCCGCCCACTTGCACGCCGAGGATTCCAAGCAAACCAGATTAGGAAGCCTGTAGCTCACGCCAGCGCTGACATTAATTACACCGGTTAAGTGTCACGGTTACTTTGAAGCTGCTCCATGTATAACTCTTACTTTCAGGATTATCAAGTATGTGTGACAAGAGTCTGCAAGCCTAAAACTCTTACGCTCAATTTGCATAAATTAAGTTCAGTGGAAGACTTTTAAAAACATTAGCTCGATCTGGGTATTCATCCGAATCTTCAGACAGATCGTCTAGGCTTCCACTATTTAGTTATTTCATCAGTGAATGTCTTCTTTAGTACGCCTTGCAGGAATGTTTTGCAGAGAGGCGTGCTTTTCTTCTTTTAGCAATTCCTCGTTATCAAATGTTTTGACAGTGAGCTTTCAGCGTGGACTGACAAATACACAAAGGACGGACAGCTAAGGAGGAGCGTTACCAAAAAGTCGGCTGCAGAAGTTCACGTGGGAGATTCTAATCAATCAAAGCTGTTAATGGCTCCGGACAGCCCTCATAGAAACACATCAATCTTCATCACAAACAGTCCTTAGCCCGTCTGTCCCACTCTTAATGCAATACTGTCACTATGTTTTGATTTAATACCAATAGTCTGCAGCTGACACGGCCTCCCACACTGTACACAATCATGGCAGCACTGTGTTGAAGAAATGTCCATTTAACATGGGCTCAAACAGATTCATTTCTTTTCACTGTCTGTCAATCTGACAACCTGTCCATGTGTGTAGACATTCATATTTTTTTATGTACACAGCAGAGTTGACATTTCTGTCACTCTTCAGTCAAGCCTCCTGCAACACTTGCAGCATACAGTCCTGCATTGTTTCAGTCAGGACAACAGTGCAGCAGCATCGCACTGAGTATATAGAGCGAGATCTCTCTCCCTTTTTTTTAAAGCAGCACTGTAGACATGTGTGATGACCCCTGAGGTCATCTTGTATCTTGTGGGTGGCTCTAGTTCGGCTTTTGGTTCTGTGAGTGGCTGTTTGGGGTAATTAGGAGCACCTGTGACACCCAGTGTGTTCCTGGGTTACTTAAGGACTGACTGCAGTCTAATCTCTCTCTGCTCTGCTTCCCTTTGCAGGTATTGCATTGGTCTGGTCATGGGTTAGTTTTCTTTGTTTAGGACATCTGCATTTACAACACTTGCACAGACATAATTCATGCATACATCACACGCACACACCACTGACGCTATGTATTCTCACAACCCCATATTGGTTTGGTTTTTAATTTGATATAATTTAAGGTAAAAAGATAAGCTTTAATTTTTGAAACTTGGTGTATCTCTCCTTTTGTTGCGGCCGTCTTGAGCCAGGTCGTAACACATGTCTTATGTAAAATAGCTACAAATAAAAACAAAAAAAAACGTATAAATATCTAGGATGTTTATGTTATATATAAAACTCAATCTTAAGTACTAAAATTAAGCATTTCATATTAAAATTATAATTATACTGGTTTTATTACAGTGATTTTACATTTTTCAAAAGCAAAAAAAAAAGTAATTTTCTAGATGGATACGTCTTTAATGTAAGAAAAAACTCACATTACACTTGACGTGATTCAAAATTAAGAGTAGATTTTTCTTCAACAAACTTATTGACAGTATTTTGACTTCCCCCCCCCCCCAAGAATTTTTACACAATATAATTTTTTTATAAAATATGTATTGTTATTGTATAGTAATAGAATAAAGAATAAAAATAAAGCCAGCTAATTATGGTGTTTTTCTGTTGTATTAGCATTATTTGTATTATAGCATTATTAAATCACATTTGTAATTTATTTTATGTAGTTTTTTATTAAATATTAAAAAGCCAAAAGTAAATTAGGGATAAAAAACTGCATTTTAGTGAAAGAAAATTACTGTGTTTTCATGGTATGGTTATTTTCCATTATTTTCTATTGTCATTTTTGGTGCCTCGGCTGCTGGAATGTTGTTTTTGTTTATTTATGTATTTGTTTGTTTCATTTTTTTTATGCACTGTGCCTACACCTATGCCTCTTTGTAAAGCTCTCTGCATGTGTTTAACCCCTTACATGGCACCTATGGAACCCTGGGAAGGAGGTTAAAATGTCCCTAGCCATTTACAAATAATCCCCGTGGTACCATTGTTACAGTAATCTTTGATGCTTGCTGCACACATGACATGTTGTGTTTCCTACCTCTGAGTAGGGCCTCTATTAAATGTCACCACCCCTGGAGAGAAGTGTTGCCTTAAGGGCAAACTCAGGGAGCAAATGTCTCTTGATTTGTTTCATGATCTGCAAGCTTTTTATGATGCCTCGACGGGCGGATACAGATGGAGTACTTGTAGCTACACACATCTCCTAGGATGTTACCGCAAAGACAGAATATTACATTTTGTCGACAAGACAAGATCGTCTCGTAACAACGATGTCAGCTACAAACACATCTCTAGAGGCAGATGATGGAATGGACAATTAAAAAATGTATAAAATAGTGTGTGTTGATCAGAGGTGCAGGACATACCCAAAACTAAAAAACATGAACACTGCTGTATAAATAAAAGTTATAAGGCATCGAATACCCACCCACCAGGTCGCTACTGCTCTACGGAGTAAAACAAAAGATGTGTTTCCTGGAGGGCTCGGTGTGAAAAATAATCACCTGAGAATTGTTCATAAGCAACCATTTGACCTTTTCAGACTGTTAAAGGAGAGGAGGAAAGGGTTAATGCAATTTCACCATGTCACCCTGGGCTCTGAGGGCTGTTTTCAGGCTTTGAATCTGAACTTGCAGCAAAGTGGAAAGTTGCTGTTGTGTATGTCCTCTCAACATCGTTTGTGGCTCAAAAGTGAGAGTCCAACAGTTCTCAGTCTGTGCTGTCCTTATGTGACACACTTTGGTCAACAGCGGTCACTAATATCCAGATCAGCATGAAGTTTTCTGGGATATAATGGTTCCCAGAGGACAAATGTTAATGATGATCGCGGACCTTTTGCTCAACATCATTAGAGTTCAAATTTTCATTTTCACTCCGTAAGAGCACTACAATGATCAAGATTTACTTCAGATGTTCTCCTGAGGATTAATCGTAGACCTACAGCAGGGCCGCACCCCTACGGCAACATCATCAAGACAACATGAACACCTAAAATAACCAACCTATGTGGACAGACCTGTAGAGGTTCAGTACAAACAACTGGACCTTTTCTTGAAGAGACTTTCTTTAAAATCTAGCTGACTGATTCATAGTCACAGATATATACTGTCACTCCCAAGTCAGCAGTGACTCAAGATGCTGGTGAAACTCTCTGAGATCTCAAAACTATGTTAGAAATACTTGATAAATTGCCACGGTGACGACGCAGTGGCCCCTTTAGGAGACAATGAAAGTGAACGTTTTGAGTGTCTTCTCTATCCCAGACGTTCATTCCGCAGAACTTGCGCCTGGGAGACTTTGCTGGACGTCAGGACAGTGAACGGTGCTGGAAATGTGGTGATCAGTTGTGATGTGGACACACTACACCAACATGGAGTCCAATCAGAGACTACACCGACAGTTACCCCAGAGAGTAGGACGCGCAAACGGTACGAACGTAAACAAAAGAGGGGGAAGAGAGTCAGGATCCATGCTAGACCATAGGCTAACCCCTCCAGACCAGCAGGACTGTTCTCCTGCTCCTCCAATGTCCAACAAGCTGGATGAGCTACGTTTGCTGAGAGAAACCCGCAGAGAGTGGAAACATGGCTCCATGACAGCATCCCAGACGGACATACAGCTGGAGAGGACGACATGACTCCAGGCGGACAGACAGACGGCTAGCTCTGGGCAGCATCTGCAGCTTCACCATCATCACACCGTCATGTGTGTCTTTGTGTCCCTGAAGACCTACCAGGACCTGAAGAGGTTCAACGTGATGGTGGCGCTCGTAGACACAGCGCCCCCTTCAGGAGACAACGAGGGTGAACGTTTACTGTCTTATCCCAGACGTTCATTCCGCAAAACTTACTAGTTAAATGATCCTGAAGAAACGCTCTCTTACCTTGCCTGTACTACTGTGTATGTACAGCAAAATGACAATAAACTTGATTTGATTGAAGTGGTGTCATGGTCAACCTCCTCTGTTTAGAGATTTCACATAGAGGGCTTCCTTCACTCCTCTTCTCTGTCCAGAATGACGACCTCAAAGCAGCGTCCCTTGTCCTTCAGATGCAGGTGACCTGCTGAGTGTTGTCCTAAAGAGATGGCTGTCCTGCTGTTGCCGGGTCTGAAGTCTGCTGATAAGTTGTGTTTGGAGAAAATACAAACACACTGCATAATGGATGACGGTGTTGTTCGGTCTGTTTCTTTTCTTCTCTGTTTGATGCTGTGCTGCTTGTTTTCAGATTTCTTTTTGGACTTCATGATGGCCCAGTTAGGTCAGAGACAGGTTTGAAGTGCTTTCTCAATATGTGTGTGCTCCTTCTGCCTTCCCTCCGTGTTTGTCGGGATGTTTCCACCACCGAGGCTGTGATGACCCCCAGCTGATGTCCCAGTGGGCGACGGGACTCAAAACAGAAGGTATTGGTTTGTTTTTGTCGGTTTTCTGTAAATACTGAGACTTCCGTTCTCCTCCATGTGCACAGCCAAAAAAGGAAGTTTGTCTCCCTCACATCCTCCCTTGGAGAACTTGATGTTCACTGAGTTACTATGTGCTCACATATCTGAACCACAACCATTGCTGTTAAAACCTGGCAGTTCTCTAACTATTCACACGCTGAGGCATGTGAGTCTTGGGCTGCTAATGGGCCATTAGCCGTTCGTTATTGGGGGTGACAATATATGACTCTGCATCAGTCAGACCTGAAAAAGTCTCTTGGATGAGAGGAAAAATGTCTTCCAGGCATCCAGTTCTCTTCCAGTGAAGCTCTTAGGATAACCATGACAAGGATCTATACAGACATTTAAGGACAGACTGCTGTGAAGTCAGTTCTCCAAAGCTGTGAAACAGTTCGATGCCAGTCTTTGTTGGTGTGACACCATGTTGCCTAAAGCCAGTTACTCACCTTTACTCACCTGCATTAACATTGTAAAAACAACCACGACATACTGCAGTACTACTATATATACTATAGAGATTAGGGAACTGAGAAAGGTGCGATTAAAAGTGTTTTATTTTTTTAAAATCCCAGTTCTAGTTTGAATGTTTTTTGTGGGATTAGTAGACGATAACAACAATACCCATCACTGTTTAGCTCAACTGAAGAGAGAGGCGATGCTGAGTTTAAAAGTGACTTAGACCGACGCCTTTGTTCCTATTTTCCTTCTATATTTGTCCTATTTTTTACACAAAGCTCTCTGACATGCTCCAAATTGCTGTTTGTTGTTTATGCAACAGCAACACTTTCTCCATGTTGAGTTTTATTGACTTTAGCTTCATTTTTGATTTAAAAGCGTGACAAATTAATTTGAAGTGAAAAAACAAAGCAGGTGAAGTGAATACCACTGATTAACTGAACAATGGCTCCTGTCAGTGGGTGGGATGCATTAGGCAACAAGTGAACCGTCAGTTCTCGAAGTTGATGTGTTTGAAGGCGGAAATCTGTGAAAGCGTGTTTTTTGTTAGAAGCGTGTTCTGAACCCACGAAAGAGCTGCTGCAGCACAAACTGCTGAGAACCTGAATGGCGATGAAAGAAAGGCGTGAGAACACACTGTGCATCACAGCTTGCAGTTGTGCAGCTGCGGACCGCTCAGTGTCCGTGATAATACCTGCCCACCGCTGGAAGCTTGTTTTACATCGTGTGGACGGTCGGGTGTGTCGTTTAATTGGAGAAGAGATGGCAGCAGGTTGCACGATGGGAAGCAAGTGAGCCAGCGGAGGCAGTGTGATGCTCTGCCAGGAAACCTTGGGTACTAACATTCATAACAATGTTAGCTTGACACCTGCCCAAACATGCTGCAGACCACGTATCTTAGTATTCCCTGATGGCAGCGGCCTTTCTCAGCAGCGTAATGCTCCTTGCCGCACTGCAAACATTGTTCAGGAGAGTTTGAGGTGTTAACTCCAAATTCCCCAGATCTCAAGGAGGTAAAGGGTCTGCTCCTGGTGCCACAGTGACACCCTCAAAGATCTGTGGAAGAGCTGTTGACCAGGATGACCTGCTGTCATAGTCTTGGTTTCAGTTGCTTTGGTTCCTTCTTTGTTTAAACAGCTATTTTTCTGTTTTCCTTTCCATCTTTGCCCTCTTCCCGCCCTTGCGATTGTTTCCACCTTTTCCAAGATAACTCAGTGTATTCATCTTTATGTTTCTGCCCCTGTTTTTATTGCAGGTACGTCTGTTTACCTGCCTCAGATCCAGCAGTCTGTTTTCCTAGCTGTGCTTGGTCCTCTTTTTGATTTCTCCTTGGTTATTTTTAGACCTCTTTCTGTGGACTTTGTTTCAGACTGTCACCTTCAGTACGTTTTATTAAACTTTGCTTTTCACCTTCCTGTCTGCCTCCTATGTCTGTATTTAGGACCAACAACATCTACACATTATTAGGCTGCTGATTTTACTGTTGTGGCTGATGGGTGTGTGTGTGCGCCAATAAAATTCATCCAATCTGGACAGAAAATGCACTGTGTGTCCATGTAGAGTCGCCTCTTTAAAAAGGATGCTAACAACAACTTTACAAGGACTATTTTTTATCATTTCTGTCTGACTTGTCCTTCCGACGCCTCGTCATCTGTCCTCGGCTAAGAAATAAACACACACGGGTCCTCTTTGGACAATGCGAGTCCTCGACTCCCTTTACATGGAAAAGTCCTTGCATTTATTCATTCGCCTCCTTCCTTTTTATCGTCCTCGCCCCTCGTTCTCTGTCTCCTCTCCTCCCCTTTCATTACATAACAGCTCAGCTCTGTCCTTTATAACCTCCGCTTGCCTTCCCAGCAAACTTTTGTCACACTGCCCAAACTCCTTTCATCTTTTTCTCCTTAGTTTTTTTTTACCTTTCCTTAACTTTTCTTACCTGCTGTTTTTTTTTTTTTTTTTAACCATACATAAGAGCTCTTGTCTCGTCCTTTAGCCACTTGAGAAAAACCTCTCTGTGCACTCATTGCTCTCTCCAGCTCTCTTCTACTTCCCACTCTCCTTTTCATCTACCTGTACCTGTGCATGTCGTGGACGCTTTTATCCAAAGTGCCTGCTTTTCAGCTTATACATTATGAATAGTGTAACCCTTCTGAAAATAGACCGTACTTCAACTTGCCATTTGATGGTCACTTTTCACCTGAACAACTTCAAACTGGTCTCACTTATGTCGAGCAGCTTTGGTGGCAGGAATTTAGTTTTGGTTGTTGTTAAAATGGAGCTGTCACTGTGGTGTTGAGACTGATAGCTTCTCAAACAATTAATGCAGACCTTATTTTTGTAACTTGCCAATGGTTTATGTTGTATTTGTTGACAATGTTTTATTAGAGAAAAAAAAAAAAAAAAAGCACATTCATGCTTGGGGCCTGGAGTCTATTCCAGCTGACTTAAGGTGAAGGCAGAGGACACCCTGGACAGGTCACCAGTCTATCACAGGGCTACACTTAGAGACACATTCACACCTACAGACAATTTAGAATCACCAATTAACCTCAACATGTTTTTGGACTGTGTGGGAGGAAGTTGGAGAACCCGGAGAGAACCCACGCTGCACGGGGAGAACATGCAAACTCCACACAGAAAGATCTCAGGCGTCCTCACTGGGATGCGAACCAGCGATCTTCTTGCTGCGACGCAATGGTGCTAACCACCGATATCCCATGATGATTGAAACACAGAAAACAAAGTAATGAGATATGTGCTCAATATGTGGTGCAGCACTTTAGTAAATAAAATGTTGCCACTTTTAACACGGTTATACAAACGATGTGTGAATGATGCATGTTCTCTGAATAAGAACGTTTGACAAACATTCATGTCTCATTTCCATTTGCGTATATTTATAAACTGGAACCCTATGAACTAAAGAAATATATAGTTCTTTGGCATGGTGTGCATATTATTTCTATCTATCTATCTATCTATCTATCTATCTATCTATCTATCTATCTATCTATCTATCTATCTATCTATCTATCTATCTATCTATCCAGTTAAATCTCAGAGCACCTACCTACACACACAGGTACAAAGTCTGATAGGTGAGAACTTAATGTCTTTTTAATGTGTTGTGTTTCTTTTATCAAGCAAACTTGGAATTATAAATTTAAAGTAGACAACAAAAACAAAATGGTACGTGATTAATGTTCGCCTGTTTACACACAAGAGCTTGCAGCAGTCTGAGAGGAAGCTAATGTTGTTTCACTGAACAGCCGCCATGTAAACAGTTTTATTTAAGCATTAGTGTTACTTCCATTGTCACTTATCTACTTTTGTGACAGTTTCCTTTTCCTAATGAGGATTATTCTTGTAAAAAGGCAATTTGGTGGCTTTAGAACGCACGTTCCCCAGTAGACGGTTAAGAGACTATTCAGCAGCAGCCTCACTGCCACCTTCAACCAGGACAAAGCATTCATCCTAGCAGCCTGAATGAAGTGTTCAGTAGCAGACGTGCACCTCAATGCTGTATAAACTGAGGCTGTTGTAAAGTCTTTTTTTACCTGCACTGATTAAAAATGTGCTCTGAAATGTTACTGCTGAAATTATCAGCTTTTTTTCTTTTTCTCACAAGGCTTGAATGTCGTAAGAAAAACTTATATATAAAAAAAATAGAAGAATAGAATAAAACTTTATTGATCCCTTCGGTGTAAACCTCACAGAAATTGTTGTACTAGAAAAACAACACAGCATCAGCATCAACAACAATAGTCATAATAATATACAATAATAATACATATAATAAAATACAAATCATCTGCAAGAAGGACAGATTTCTCACACAAAAATCTGTTGTATTGTTTATTTATTTATTTATTTTGCTGCCTTAGAAACAGGCTGAAAAGCATGACGCCTTGACGTATTTATGCCTACTTAAGCTTTTCAGCCTTACCTTTTATTCGATGATTGCCTATTTAACCGTTGCCCATTTAGATTGTTGTTGTTGTGTCTACCAGCTGTGTAGATTGTATGTTCGCTGTCCTTTTTAGTTTTGTTCCAGTCACCTTGGCTCCGGTTCTGTAGCCGCTAAACGCTCCGCTCTGCCCACCAGCTAATTACCGACTCTCTTTGTCGGCTGGTTGCCGCTGTCTGGAGCCGACTACGGAGGGTTTGTGTTTACCGGAGCTTGTTTGCTGTAAACAGCTGTGTACTGTCTGACACTGATGAGAGCGCTGAGATTAAACCGTGCAGTAAATGTGCTGCAAAACCGACACAATGAGCTAAGAGGCTAAAAAAAAATAAAATAAATTATAATAGATATTGATTAGCGGCACTCATGAGCTGGACTTTGGTGTGACATGAAACAGCGTAACACGCAGCCACAGCACATTCAGTTCAGACTTTATCTGGAATACATTATATTTCCTCTCACATATCCTCACACATATTAGAATTCTCCCCCGAGGGCCGCTTTGGCCATTATATTTATAAATGCCTCTCATCCATCTGCTGCTATGACGGAAACGTTCTATCGTAGCATCTCGACCTTTGACCTCTGGGGGTCGTGAACCCTCAAATTATTATTTTTTTTTGCAGAACCGTGCCTGATGAAGGTGAATAAATGCGGCCAAATTGATCTGTGTTGATGTGTATTTACGTTGTCGGCATATTTTACAGACCTTTGACCTCCTCGCTGATGGGTGCTTGAACTATTGACTGTGGAGGGTTTGAAGTCGGCGCTGCTTCAGCACTGTGCTCTTGATTGATAATTGTTTTTGCTTACAAAACCAGTGAACTATTGTTATGTTTGGCCAGAGAAGAAAGTGAAATGTTAAAATCCTCGTGTTGCTTTGTAGTGTTTTTAAATCTGTCTTCTACCAATGCTGACTGAGTCTCACCAGACCACGCTAACAGAATTATCTTGTGCAATGTTGCGTTTGATTAATAGGAGGTAAGCCGTAATCCAGTCAGTGTGTCTTTGGATGGTATTAGCAAAGTGCAGAGGGATCACAGAGGTTATAAAGGATGGATGTAGGGAAGAGGGATGTTGGCATAAGTTGTTTGCTGTTGTGATACTGGCACATGCATAAATGGGATTATTAGCAACAAATACTATGTAAATGCCCAAATGTTTAATCCCATCTCTGCATACTTCCCGACTTCTCTATTCTGTCTGCAGACCCATTAATTTCCACCCTCACAGTCCAGTAAAGGCAAAAGGAAACAGCTTGGGGAGAAAGAGCCCCCATTCTTCATCCCAGTCTGTGAAAAGTTGTCAGACATGCACACAAGATCATAAAGGTGTTCTGTTTCTAGAGTACTACCTTTACTGCAGAGCCTGCAAATACAAGAGGAACCTTTCTAAACTGTCTTTTTCCCCCCCACTTCTTTCACACAGTTCAAAAAACAACAGCTTAAACTGAACTCTTGATGTTTCTGGTCACGCATTAAATCGACAAAGTTGATCTCTTCATCCCTGGTTTTTGTTCCACAGCTATCATTTATCTATTTTACATAAAGTACGGTACAAGTGCAATATGTACAAAGACTTTGACCAATGTGTGAATGTGTGTGTATGTCTTATATAGTAATGGTCTTGTTACAGGGTTTCACATCTTTTTGTTGCTATGGCGCCGTGAGAGTGGCAGCCAGTTGCAGCAGCTCCTACCTACTTTCTGTGTTTTTAGCTGTTTACTTTGTTTTTTCTTCGATCTTTATCATACTATAATTTCACACAGCTGTACCACATTTGTGCGGGAACAGTGGAGATGCAGATGGCGTTTTTGTTGGTCTGTTCTTTGGTTTTTTTTTTTGTGAGTTTTTGGGATCCGTGTCTGGCGAGCCGTTGAGCCATGGCTCCATTGTTTTTCCACTCGTGAACAGCTGTTGGTGCTGAGCCAGGCGAAGCCACCGCCATGGGAGAGACCGGACATCCCAGATGAGCTGGAGGAAGAGGGGATGCAGGGCAGGAGTGAAGCGTTGGATGAAGAGGAGACGCTACAAGCTAGCCATCCATCCATCCATCATCATGGGATAACATGAGGTTTCTCCTTAACAGATGGAAGAGCTAACAGCTAACAGCGCTGACCCAGCTGCAGTGGGAGTGTCGAGAGTGCAGCCTTGTGTTGTTCATGGAGTCATGGCTGAATGAACTCACTCCAGACTCGCTTGTAACTTTGGATGGATTTCACCTGGTCAGAGTGGACCGGAGCTTGAGGGAGAGTGGTGAGAAGAAAGACTAGTGATGGTGTAATGCTGGGCACGTTGGCATTAGAGAGCAGCACTGCACGAAGGATGTCGAACTGCTGGCGGTTGGTTTGCGGCCGTTTTACCTGCCGAGGGAGTTTTCACACGTCCTGGCGATTGCAGTTTACATCCCCCCCCTCGGCGAATGCTGCTGTAAGCCCGTGAACTCATCCATAGTTGAGTGTCCCAGCTGCAAACATCACACCCTCAGTCTCTGATCATCATCTCAGGAGATTTTAATCATACATCGCTCTCTACCACTCTCCCCACATTCAGCCAGTATGTGGACTGCCCAACCGGAGACGGTGCAGCCTTGGACCTGCTGTGTGTGGACACCAGGATGCATATTACTGAATTATTGTTATTTTCTTGTACTTTCAATATTTTTGGATGCTGCTGTGGTGTGTAAATTTCCCCCAGTAGGGGATCAATGAAGTATTCTATTCTATTCTATTCTATTCTATTCTAATCTAATCTAATCTAATCTATATGACTTGTTCTGTACTTCGGTATTATTATCATTATGCTGTCTGTAGTTGTTTTGGGGTTGTAAAAGGCTTGCAGCACACAAAGAAGGTCGACTCTGAGACAGACAGTTTACACCACATCAGCAACAACGAAAACTGCACCTGCAAGTCATGCTGCACACGGGGATGATGTAATTGAGCAGTGGACAGGCTGAATCCTTTGCAATTGTGTCTGGTAGCCTACGGCAACATGCTGTCACCACATGAGCACATTTTGATTAAGTCCAGGATCACATTCGAGCCAGAAGACTCCTGGCAAGACAAAAAAAAAAAAAAAAACAAACAGATGGGCCGACAACACACTACAGGAGCAAGGTAGCATTCTACCAAGCTTCCAGAGTGTCTGTTATAAAGTGCTTTAAGATTGTGATGGGCTACTTTACTGAGGCCTCCCATGGGAAAGGATCCTCTGGTGGACCAGGAGTTGCAGCTATAGCAGATCATTCGGTGTTCGGTGTCACAAAAATCCCAAATGCTGGTGCTTCGCAGGAAAATCTGTCAAAGCAATCATCTGCAAAGCCTTTTGAGGTAATAGAGCATTGCAGAATTGGTTGCTCCATCTCTTGAATCAAATATAAGTGTATAAAATAAGCCCCCTCCTCCTTCCTGTAAACTGGAACAAATTGATTCTCACTTATCTCCTCTCTTTTTTTTTGACATTTTTCCATGTGCATTTTTTTTTTTTTGCTTGAGTGCAAATTATAATTTAAAAGTAAGTCCATCTATTTTTATGTTTTTGCAAATCAAAACAAGTTAATTTCTCCACATCCTCGGAGTCTCTTGCTTCTGTGGCCGTTCATGTGACTGCTTCTCTCGGAAGGAGTTTGTCACGCCACAAACAGATACGGGAAAATCTGGGGAGCCGATTGTCGATTGATGATGTAAAACTGTCCTATACTTAGTAGTGCCTCATTTGGCAGCAATCACAGATTCTAAACCTGGAACACAAATGTACCGAATGTCCATCAGAGCAGAGATAAAGAATAAAGACACCCAACCATGTGACAGACTCATTTATATGTGAAGTATAGATCCTCATCAGAGGGGAAGATCCACATGTGCCAGTGAAACACGTCTGTACACAACTTGGTGCTTCTATGTACACTGTAGGTGATGCTGTGAATTTGAACAAGAACACAATCTGCAGTATGTAACGTGGCTTCACG
>NW_007579363.1:0-13392 GCF_000690725.1 Stegastes partitus | reverse complement strand
CCGTACACTTTCCATTGTGTTGATGTCACAACAGCTTGGTTCTGGAGACGTTTTACAAACATAAACCGTCTGTGAATTAAAATTTCATATCAGAGTGAAACCAGATCTTGTTTGCTGTTGGAATGTAGACAGTTTTATAGATGTCTCTTTTTTTTTTTTTTTTTTTTTTTAAGTGGTTTATTGGGTAAAAAGGCATTTGCTGCAGTACTGGATCTCACCAGTTAGGCTGGTAGCAGCGTCGTATCCAGCTCTGTTACAGCTGCTGTGATACACCCCAGCCAGTGACATGTGGTCAGGGGAGACAGGTGAGGCTGACATCATGGAAAGAAAAACATATAAAATCATAAAATAATTTAAATGGTTGTATTTATCCAGTGATTTGTACTATAGAGTATTTATTTTTTCATTTAGCCTCGTCAGTTTTGATGATTTTTAAATTCAAAATCGCTGAATTTTCGCAATTTCCCATTCAAACGCTTGGAAGAGAAGCTGGTGAGGCAGCAGTGACCTGAGCCTCACCTTGGATTGCACAATCCTTCACTACCTCCGCTGGCTGCCATACAATGACATCATGCTGCTGTCTGCATGTCGCACATTTAATATATGAACTGATGTTCCATAGTTCAGCTGATGTATATAATAATGTACAGTGTTTTTTTTGTTACCAACGTGTTTCGTGTGCTGAGCGATCAGAAACAGCTGAAAAGAGGTTCTGGGTGAGGCAGGCAGTTCTCTGGCCTCATGGCAGGGGGCGCTCTGATCCCAGACATGCTTCTTGTGACTCCGTGGCTGCAAAGTAAGTTACAGCAAGCTAGACTAGATATGATATACAGTGAGTAAGTCAAGTGCAGTAAAGGAAGATAAGGAGACTTACAAAAAAGCAACGGATGTTTTGTCCAGAAGGAGCGGAGCATGGATTTCATTTAAAGGTACAGACCGCAATAACTTAAAAAAAAAACATGCATTTTGTAGGCTACAGCTTGTATGTGTAAAGAATGCAGATATGAAACATAACCCGTAAACTGCTGCCAGTCAAATGCTCCTGTGTAGGGTGCATATATTTGTAAATCAGATTCTGATGAAGTCAGTGCCTCACAAGCCATGAACCTCACCACACATCACTGACCCCAGCAGAGAAGAATTGTTGCAGGTTGTTGTAGGAAACACTGCTTAGAGCTCATAGCACAGACGGTGTATAAAGCCCATTGTTCTGTGGGCGACCATTGTGAAGCTTTTGAGTTCGCTACTTCCTGGTTGCAGCCTACTTCCTGGTTGGAGCAGGACATGACTTGCTCTAAAAACTGATCTTGCATCTCATGTCCACTGTTTGTACGGTCGATGCTGTCATCTATTCCTGTTTTTATATTTATCTATTTTTGCAACATATACAACTTATTCGACTTTTTACTTGGTGCATTCATACTAGTCCTTGGTATATTCAGTTAATCATGCATCATACACATCCTGCACACTCATATATACTGCATACTTGCATGCATTATTTGTAGGATTACTAGTCATACTATGTATATCTTATACCCTACACTGATAATACATTTAAAGCTATTCCACTTTCACATTGCACTGCACATTTACTGCCTCTTTTGCACTTCTGCTTAGATGCCAAACTTGATTTTATTGCCTTAGTATTTGCACATTTCAAAATTCTGGATGATTTACCATGAAACTTGAATTTACAGTCCTCGAATGATGGTAAATGGTAAATGGACTGCACTTATATAGCCTTAGCGGCACTCAAAGCGCTTTACAATGTTTTGTCATTCACACACTCGTAGCAACTACAATGAGAGGACAACCGCTCCACCACCCGAGCCACAGCCGCCCTTGATGATTTCAAAATACTCCATCCCCTCCATGCAAGTTACGACTACATAACTTCACACTGAAAGACTTGTTCCTTCAAAGGAAAGAGATGAAAGAAAAGAAACAAAGCCTGACAGACAAACCAGTCAAACCCAGAGAGCTAGAGGACGGCAGCACAGACCTGTCTCACAGCAGACCTTGTCATTTTGTATCCTCAGTGAGAGCTGCAGCGGAGGAGAATGCCTGCTGACCTTTTTCAAAATGACATTTCTGTTACCTGGTGATTATGATTCGCACGAGTGTGTGTGTGTGGGTGTAGAAATAGAGGGGAGCCTTTTACTGTCAATAATGGACCCAAATCAATCCCAGTGTGGGGTTGTCTTTTCAAAAGCAATGCTGCATGTAAATCATTGTTGGCCTTTACATAATTAGTCTTCTCAGTCTCTGGCATCACACATATTTAAAGATATGGTTTAGGCAACACGGAACAAAAACATGAATAATACTGATCTGTTTGTGATGCTGTGGGGGGCGAGGGTTGAGGAGTGAGGACATTGGGTGAGATAGAGCATCATGCTCTATCACCAGACTGTGCAATATGTTACATGTATCTGTATATTGTGTACTGAATTTGAATGCTGATTTGATTTGAATTTGATTTTGATTAGATTTGAATTTTGAATGCTGTTGTTTTATTGCTGATTTTATGTTGGTGTTGGGGGCTGCAGGGTGGCGCAGTTGGTAGCACTGTTGTCTCGCAGCAAGAAGGTTGCCGGTTCGCGTCCCGGTGGGGGCACCGGAATCTTTCTGCGTGGAGTTTGCATGTTTTCCCCGTGCAGCGTGGGTTCTCTCCGGGTTCTCAGGCTTCCTCCCACACAGTCCAAAAACATGTTGAGGTTAATTGGTGATTCTAAATTGTCCGTAGGTGTGAATGTGAGTGTGCTTGGTTGTCTGTCTCTAAGTGTAGCCCTGTGATAGACTGGTGACCTGTCCAGGGTGTCCCCTGCCTTCACCCTGAGTCAGCTGGGATGGGCTCCAGCCCCCCCGCGACCCTAGTGAGGATTAAGCGGTGTATAGATAATGGATGGATGTTGGTGTTGTGTTGTTTTTTTGGTGTAGCAATTTCCATGAGGTCTTGTACCGAAGGGATTAATAAAGTTTTCTTCTTCTAATTCTAATTCTAACGCTGTCAGGAAGATAACTGTGGAATGTTTTTTTGAGCCCAACAAGCCAACCTCTGCTCTTACTTTTTAGTAGGATGTGATGCATGAAGCTTGACTTTTACTGAAGGAGATGGAAAAGTAAAGGCTATATATTATGGATATTTCAATGCAGCTCCTCAGATGTCCATTTTGATCTAAGGGCTTCCTCTCTTTTCTGCCAGACAACAGTCCTTCCATTTCATTGTGAGTTGCTCCTGCAGGTTTGTGAAGACAAGTCTCTTGCGGTGCGAGTGAAGGTATGATGGAGCACCACATCCCTGCTCAAAGAACAGTGTGCTTGATGATGAAGACTGGATGTGACTGGGGGAGCCTGGTGGGGGCTATCTACCGCCGACTGAGCCGCACACATGGAAATGTTGCGCATTTGTCCGTTTGAAGAATTCTCCGTTTGCCCTCCTTTGACAAACTCAGTCAGAGCCCCCCAGAGAAAGCAGCTTGATGAGCCCTCTTTAGCTACCTTTCTGGACATCTCACCGCTCTTTCTGCTCTTACATTTGGTCAGTTTGCTCACTGACCTTTGCAGCGGTCGTGTATCCGTGAGTGCTGCTTATTTTTCTCTTGGACAAATTCACAGCGTTGAATTCCTGATTGAACGTTTGGTTCTGCTGTTAAAATGAATGCTCCTGCACAGATAACGTTAATCTTCACGGTTTCATTTTCTCTTGTTAAGTTGTGCTGTATTGCATATTAACTGGATAAAACCTTTGCTCTGGGTTTTGGCGGCTGAAATGATGGTGCTCTTTTAACAAAAGTATTGCATTCAGAGGGCAGAACTACAGCAGCTCCAACAACATCAATCAATTAACATGCGAAACCATGAAAAGGGAGTAAAAACGAAAGTATAAAACATCATTTTTTAGTTTTAGAAGGATTTAAATTTACAAGAACAAGAAGACTGCATAGATCCGTCTAGAGATGGCTTGTCAAGTTTCAAACAACAAAACGGATAATGCCGTGATGCAATCATATTAAAATTCGAATCAGCTAAACACTAAAGATGAAACAAAGCTTAGTGTTAAACATTCATTAGACAGGCCTGTTTCTTGTTAAAGAAGCACTCCATCACAGCACTGCAGTTCAATGAGGTTTATGGATTCACATTTTTGGAGACAAAACTGATCGAGCAGAGGCCTAGATGTGCACACTTGTGGATCCTTGAATGCATCAAATGCTAGATCCACGATTACAATTTTTCATTAGATTGTCTCCTTTATAGTATAATAAATGTTCATCACGGGATCTGCTTTAAGAACAGATTGCCTGCTATAAATTCAAATCTCTAATCCAGGGGTGTCCAATCCTGGTCCTCGAGGGCCACAGTCCTGCATGTTTTAGATGTTTCCCTTCTTCCAACACACCTGATTCAAATGATCAGGATCGTTATCAGGCTTCTGCAGAGCTTGATGATGAGCTGTCTCTTCCCTTGACACTATCACGTTACACAATATGGTTTTATTTATGTGCATTTTGCTTTAATTTAAATTCAAATGTGGTTACACTGCTTGTTCCTTTGCTCATCCTTTTCCTCTTTTTCCTTTGTTCTGACCCACCAAGCAGGACCAGTGTTTGGGTGAAGGCCTGCCCAGCACTTCCTGGTTTTACGACATTGGTGATTTCAGAGTGACATCATTGGGTCGGACCAAGTGGAGGGTTTTTGCTGTTTTGATAAATGTGTCTTTTGTATTCAAAGGCATCAGTCAGCGGTGACTTTATATGCTTAACTTTCAGGGAGACATTTAGAAATCGCAACAAGTTTGTAGAGCGTACGGCGATGATGTTTGCAGATTTGTTTTAGTTGTAGAAGTTACAGAATCGTCACCATGATGTATGATGGTAGAGCTGAAGTGAGCAAGGTGTGGATTGAGCACCATATATAAAGAGGATTTAGCTTCTTCCAGAGAGAGATGTCAGGTTGTCCTGCCAAAATTGGATTTTTAAAAATGTTTTATTCTTTTGTTTTGAGTAGCGAGGAGTTAATTTGGAAATTGCATTTCCTCATAAAATATTTTTGTATTGTTGTGTCACTTTAGGTCTCACATGAATGGAGAAGCACTGCAAAATAAAACCTTCACTTTTTTTTTTGCATAGAAGAAGCCTGCTACCACCTTCCTTGACCTTTTTGGCCAGACGACTCTACACAGAGACGTTACCAAACGTATGATACCTCTTACTAACGACAGAACAACAGGTAAGCTGCTTTTGAACAAAATTTATTTTGGGCAGCGGGAGAAACTGTTGTGCTCGTTTCAGAATAGCTTTGTTTGTGCTCCGTAATTTCAGATAATATGACTTTGTTCAGTCGTGCTCAACACAAAGAGTTGCATAGATGCATGCATGGATGGAAATATCATCACAGCAGTGGAAGCAAAGCTAATTTATCTGTTTTTTTATTGCACAGTTTTTTGGGGAATATGGAGTGTTGCAGAAAAACAGGGAATAATAGTGCATGGTAAGAGAAAAGTGAGGAGGTTGTGTCAGGTGTGGAGCCAGTTTTGTCACATGACATATGAACCACAACAGCATGCGTGCATTGTATGCTTTGCACAGCAAGCATGTGTGGGTTTTTTTTTGCTTTATTTTTATTTTTTTTTGTCCAGCAACTGAAAAGCCTGTTAGTCTGTTAGCTCATCTTCCTAACTTCCCAATCATAGTGCAGTCCCTTTAAAATGAAATGCAAAGATTCAAATTTTCCAAAGAAAAAACAAACACAGGAGGAGGAGTTTAGCAAGTACATCATCAATCGCAGAAGGTTCCCACAGGAATGAGTAGAATCTGGTTGGTCTGACTCGCTGTATGCAGGCTACAAGTACAATCACGCTGCTCGTTTCTATTTGCATGCTACAGTTTTTAAAATCCACAACAACAACCTCAGGGCAGCAAGCAACCACTGAAAATGTCAAGTTTTGCAGATTTTGATCGCATGGTATGGCAAGCAAGCAAGGTTTTCTATAGCAGACTGATAATAAAATACAGACAGACCATTATGTACAACAGAATGGGTTTGCTAAGCAAGACTTCACCTTGGTTGACTCGTATACATGTACGGCACTATGTGGAAACAAGGTGTTCCCAATAAGGAAGAGACAGTCCAACTCTATGAATGCTGCAGAGCACTGAATTAGGTTTTGCAAATCAGTGTTGAAACTGACCGGGGTGTAGCCTACTTCTTGCTCAATGTGTACATGGTTAGGCTCCAATCCAATTTCTTACAATTGTTTTCATTAAAATTAACACAACAGGCCACGTAATGGACCTGTCCGGGGTGTACTATGTCTTCGCCCTGGGTCCGCTGGGATAGGCGCAATCCCCCCCAGCAACCCTACAGAGGATTAAGTCGTGTATAGATAATTGATGGATGGATTTGCTAATTCTTTCTCTAATTATGCCTCATGGTTCTTTCCCATCTTACCTGATAAACCTCACCAAGCACTGAACTTATCCCCATTAGCTCATCAGTTCCCTCAGTATCTAGATGTGTTAGGATTTAACCGATGCATGTAATGGTAGCAGATGTCCACTGAGCAAACACCGATATATAAAGAATAGAATTAATTGTATATTTTTATGAAGGCGTTGTGTGTTTAGGACCCTGTGTGTGAAGAACAAGGAGTCTATGAAACATTTTTTATACACCATAAGTTGCTTGTTACGCAGAGGTGTATCTATATTCCCTCCACCAGCATATAACTCTTCTCTATGAAGTTTTACCATTCAAGATTCCATCAAATTTAATGACCACAGAATCTTGCAATGACCTCATATCATTCTTCATCCTCAGCAAAGCTACATAGGCAACAGATAATATTCCCCAACATGCATCTGTCCTTCATTAACAGTGCAGCATCCCTGGTGGAAATGAACTGCATATTTATGATGAAACCATAAAGCTCTCTCTGGTCTGCGGTGAGAATACAGATGAACACACTTCTCTTGCCTTTATGTTTTGTTTTTTTTTCCCAGGGAGGGCTTGATTGAAACTATTCTCATTCTCCTCTGCTCACTCAGTCAGGAGCTTCCCAGTAGAAGCACAGCATGCTGCCGTTTGTCACTGGAACACGAGTCCATTAGTGCTGCTGGAACAAGCGCATGGCCGTCATGAGCAGAGAAGCGATTCTTACTTTAAACCTACAGTTAAACAATGGACCATCCTAATCAGCAACCCTGTCTCCGATTACATTTCTACACAACCTAATTGTTTTCCAATCATGACCGTTTATGATCTGCGTTGGGGTCGGTAGGATGATGGTTAGAGTGGACAGCATACAAAGTTGCTCTCACACCAGAAAAGGAAGGTTTTACACCCAGACATCCATCTCTGGTTAGGCTAAGGTTCGGGAAAATTGCAATGCTTGGGTTAAGGCAGGGGTCTCGAACTCCAGTCCTCGAGGGCCGCAATCCAGCATGTTTTAGATGTTTCCTTCTTCCAACACACCCGATTCAAATGATCAGCTCATCATCAAGCTCTGCAGAAGCCTGATAATGATCCTGATCATGTGAATCAGGTGTGTTGGAAGAAGGAAACATCTAAAACTTGCAGGATTGCGGCCCTCGAGGACCGGAGTTCGAGACCCCTGGGTTAAGGCATACCTTAACCCCACCCACCATATCGGTTGGGTGAAAAGGAGTGACAGTAGGAAAGCAATACAATAAACTGGTGATGATATGATTCATCACAAACAGATTTAATCTGGCAGACAATATGTGTCCATCAAATTATGATTGTGAGTGCAGTTTATTGTACAGGAATGTGATTTATGAGAGATAGGGCTGTGTTACGTTTAAACTCAGTCTCGATAAAGACTTGTGGTCTGATTTGTACAGAAAAAATCCACAGTAAGTGGAGACAGTTGGGTGGGTATTACTCATCAATTGTAAACTGTAATATGAAGACATGAGAAAGCCTTTTGGCTATAATTGTCACATATTTTTTAGTCAATTTCGAGTTTTGACAATTTTTTTTTTCTTCCACTAACCACCTGCACAGAATACTGCACATCTGGTAAATCGGTAAACTTGGCAGAGCCCTGCGAGCACAAGCAGTCGACTGACAATAGTGGTCTATGTATCTGATTAGCATTGGCAAACTATTTATAAGTATATGACAGATCTGAATTTGTTATTTTTCTTCATTGAGTTATTTTGTCCATTAACTTGTCACAAATGTGTTCATTACCTGCACACCATACCTCTAAATAGAGTTGGATGAAGCAAAAAAACCCAAACTTTTTCCAATAGTGTGCCCAAAAAATGATAAGTTTGGCACATAAAGAGAGATAATGGGAAAAATTCATCCTCTGGGAACGTTAAAATGCTCTTCTATTCCCTGGCAATCTGGTCATTATTTTTAACGTGTCTCGGATACAAGAGAAAAGTTGGCTTCTCAGGTCAGGGAACATTAGGATATATCCCTGAGAACCATAAATACCCATGGATCATGACAGTCTATCCAACAGTATCATGATCAGGTCGTGAGTCAAAGTCTTCTTCAGTGTCCTCAACCCCCGCTACCAGTTGAAATATAATTCCTTGAGGGCCAGGCTTCGCTTTCGCAGGACCAGCTGGGTAATGCTGAGGGTAGAAAATGAATGAGTAACACCTCCTCCTCCTCCAACAGCTCCTCTTCACTGCCCTTTGATCGAAGCAGCTCAACTGCCAACTGCTCAAGTGGAGCAGCTCTGTGGCCAAGTGGAGGGCTTTGCTTGGATCTGGGTGGTGTGCACACAAAGCTTACTTGTGTGAATATAGAGGAGGATGTTGTGGAAAGCTGTGTGTGACCTTGGCTGGCTTTTTTTTTCTCCATTTTGACTAAGAGGTTAAAAACAAAGCAACTAAAATATGTTTAACATGGCAGCAGCAGACGGGTTCAGTTCACGGTGGCCTTGCACCAGGAAGGTTGTGCATGAGTACAATGTCATCCTTTCTCCTTATTGTAACTTCCATATATCCCACTCTCTTCCCCAGACCAAACTATTGTCATTCAAATGTTGTGAAAAATCTGAATTTTACTGTCAATGTGAGGACTGACACATGTCTCTATGGGAAAAAGATTACGATTTAGACTTCAAATTATAATCTTATCTTCAGTTAGGTGCATGTTTCTATTTTATTTTTTTCTTTATTGGATAGTAAATGCCAGCAAGCAAGTAGATGTGTTCATTGAAATAGTTCCCTCATTAAAACATAATTAGAGGAACATGGGATATATTGTTTCTTGTTATAGCTAAATAAATGTTATCTTGTTTCCAGAAAGACTGATAAAGCAAATGTTAGCCATGCCAGATATTTGCAATATTGATCAGTCCAGGTTTCTCCAAACAAAGTGGATAAAATATAAATATATTTTTATTTTTTCCCCCGTTGTCCTGGCTCTGCATACCAAAAACCAGAATTTAAATGCAGCAAAGTTCTTAATCAGTAGATCTGAGCACATTATCCGAGACCACCTGATTGAGTCTAATTCCTATTGTTTGAGCTCTCTGAGTTTTCCCTCAGATCTCCTTTCTTGAATCTTTAAGTACGCTTTGAAGCAATAAATTAAAGGCAGAGGAGGACAGATCAATAAATAAAGTCTGGTGGTCCAATCCAAAGTCTTATTAAGCCCTGCTTTAAATTCACACACAGACGTGAGTACAGGGAGTGTGTTTCAGCAAACGCTCTCATGAATAAAACACAGAGACAAAAGGCGGTCTGAGCAAAGGCAACTTCAGACAGTCAAATGATGGATTCCTGTTTTCCTCTCATTTTCTTAAACTTCAGGTTCAGGGAAGTTCTGTGATAGACAAGAAGTTTTCTTAAGTTGGATTTCTACCTTTAGTGCAGCAGCTTGGTTCAGTTAAAATCCTTTTGCAGAAATGGTTGGTTCGTCATCTTTTATTTTACAAAAAAAGTTAAGATGACAAAAAAAAGAATGCAACATTTTGCAAAAAAAAGTAAAGATAATGGATTGAACGTGGACTTTTCTTGATGTGTATGTGACCATACACTGATCAGACACAGCATTAAAACCACCTGCTGTCACATTGTGTACGACTTATTGGTGTTTATGACCACACACAGCCAAGACTGTCAACATCAGTTGTTCCAGCAACTTTGCAATTCCCTACTTTACCAACAGTCAACATTGGTTTCTTTGGCTGTTCACTAACCTTAGCTTTAACTTAGTCTTATCAAAACAGTGTTTTGAAAATTTGCAATTGCAAACCATAAGTTTCTCTAAACCTAACCAAGTAATGCCTAAATAAAGCCTAGCCAACTTTAGCATAGCAAGTGATTTGTGTATTTTGTGTCTGATATGACATTTATACTAATTGGTATATTAATTGGTAAATCCAAACGGGACAGGGAGGAGAAAATAAGTGCAAAAGGGTTGCATATTAGATGTAATTACACTGAACTTTAACAGCAGAGTAAATGTCAGTTATATAAACATGTCTGTGGGAGGTCCAAGGATTTGGAAAATAGCGTTTCGTTGAACTGTATGTTAAGTCTAATAGGGAAGGCTGTACGAGGTGTGCAGGGGGCACAGGTACAGCGCAGAACAGGAGGAAAAATATAGGGAAGGGAAGAGGACAAGGAGGGGAGACGGAGTGAAATGTATTCGATGCTTCAGTGAATGCTGTGATTTCATGGATGAGATGATAGGAGGTGAAAAGAGAAGGAGGGTAGAGGAGACCGGAGGAACACTTTTCTCTTTTAGGAAACCAACATGTTTTAGTACCTGATATGTGATATTTGGAACCTCAACTCTACAAGTTTGCATTACATGATGAACAGGGAAAATTAGAAAGGGAATACAAACCTGTCAGATAAAAGTCAGGGTCACTATGTCACTGAGGTCAATAATGGCCACAACCAATATTTGAGAGTTTATGTTGTTTATATTTACAAGCACTTTTCGATCCACCCACACTGATTTACAGAACAAATGTTTCCAAGTATGTACAAAAATATTGTGCTCCTTTAATTGTTAATATAAAGCCCTGGCATGTCTTGAGCTTTCTGAAGTTATTCCACCACTCACCCAACAGGCTTCCAACCAGTGCTGTACTGGCCATGAGGGATACACGACAGACTCCAGTGGGCTGCTGCATCAGATCCGATTTTCTTTCCCAGTACACCTATGGTTCTAACTCACTGGTGGGGAGATCCAGGCTTTCAAACTCTTGTGGGGTCATTTTCACCATCTGTACAAAAACATGGACATAGCAACCATGATGTCACCCACTGGTTGGTGGAAATTCCATGATGGAGCCTCGAGTTTGGTATTTGACCATCTTCAGCTTGATGTCTCAAAGCCAGATGTAGTGAGCAAGAGTTGGATCTGACTGGAGAACCTGAGGACCCCTACACACAGGCACAACATAGTCCTGCCCTGAAACTCAGCTCGTTTTGTCTTTTTTGATTGAAATGGGACAATAATTTACAAAAGAAAAAGTCTTAAAACAAGTGATCAAGGCCCTAAACTCATGAGGAAAACATTTACTGAGGTATAGTGGATTCATTTTCTCATTGACTTCTTCTTCTCGAGGGGTCGCACCTTCTGGTCTTTAGGAAAAAATGGCAGTTTAAGCCAGTTTTGTGGTGGCTTCACCTTTCAGACCCAGAGGCTACATCCATCTTTTATATGCACGCTATAGTTAGCATCTTGTTAGTCATTGAGATCACATGTTGACCCACCTGGACATGTGAGTCTTTCAGGTCTCATGATTTGAGGTCTAACTGGGGCTTGAGCTGTCTTTGGGGTATCCTAAGTGATTGATCAGCGGTGTTGAAGACCACCTCTTCTTTTTAGTGATTTCAGTTTCATGTCGATGGCTTCATTTATTCTTTGAAATCATTGGTCTTTTCTGGCTCTTGTCCCTTAGACGAACTGCTGAGTCATGAGGTCTGTACTAGGAAGCAGGTTCTTGGAGGAATGGCGCTTCCCTTCTAGCACGTCTAACCTGCTCCGTAGCACGTTATGTTCTAGATAACATGTCAACATGCGTAAAAGAACACCCCTTACTGACCAATCAGTTCTGTTGGTAAACGGCATCAACTCTGCTTCTTCAGCATGAATAAGCTCATCGCTATATTTAGAAACCAAGTGTTGATAACCAACTCTGTGTTCAGCCAGATAGCAACATATTCTGGGTCTCTGTTGTTGTGTTGTGGTTGTCTTGTTTCCCCAGTGTACAGATTAATGCATTCCCCTTGCACTGAACTGCTCCCCTTATGCCTTGCTGTTTGGCCCTCAGGATGGACAAACTGCTTCCTTCGTATGTTGCTGACCTTAATATGTGCGGGGATGATGTGTTTGGGTTTTTCCAGTTACACCTGTAACCTGGGGAACTACAGTGTTGTTCTGTTGCTTGTTCCTTTCCTCTCCGTCAAAACCACAAAAAGATGCAGAGCAGGCAATGGCCCGGTTTGAGTAAACCGCATGCTTTAAGTGCTTCTCTGATGTGTTTGTGCTCCCTGTGAGCACACCGATGGAGGGTTCTGGTAACCCCCAGCTTGTTTTCCAGTGGGTGTTGAAACTCAAATAGGGAATAATGATCTCTGTGTATCATCTTGAAACATACTGTGATTTGGATGAATCTTCACAGACAAAACTCCCTCCCAGTAGTTTAGAGAATGCACTAACTTCATTACAGTGAGTTGGTAAACAATCACATCTATTCTGAGTTTTGATTCGAGACTTTAAATGTTGTGTATGATTTGAACGCGTTGCCCGATTACAGGGGAAAGAATAGAAAAACACCCAAATCCTTAGGAATCATCCACAGTGAGATGTCTCTGGACTAAAGTGTCAGACGGACAGACTAATGGAGTGACCATCCTTGATTACAAGAGCAGAACATGTTAAATTACAACTTGCCGCTAAAAAATTATTTCCCCGCGTAGAGGACGACGAGGAAGGAGACGGCTGAATGAGACATTTAGCGATTCCGAGAAGTTAATGGACCTTTTTGTGAGCGCATGAAGGGACGATAATGACAGGGGGATAAATGTTGGCGAGCCCGCTGGTATTCAAAGTCCAGCCTCAGAATCGATGCTATTAGTTCAATAAGTGGAGGAGGCGGAGGGAAGAGGAGGAGGAGGAGGCGGTGGAGACAGATGTTTGGACAGATACCTGAAGCGAGATTGAGGGGCTGGGTGTGCTGTTTAGATTGACCAGAGGATTAAATCAATGGGTGTTTGGGCAAAAAGGCAGAATGAGGGGGGCTTGTGGGATCACAGTCTTGCTACTCAGATGTAGTGCACAAGAGGGACAAAAGGATGAGGGAGAGGGTGACAAAGCGTTAGAGGGTGAGGTTTGTGTTGCCAAAATGTAAATGACAAATGTTAATACACCAGCTAATGG